>NW_028115322.1:0-38875 GCF_964273445.1 Streptopelia decaocto | reverse complement strand
TGAAACTTTTCAAATCCCTCTCCAAATTGTTGAAATTCTGTTGAAGCTTTTAAAATTCTCTCTAGAATTTTCAAAATCCATGGCCACATGTTTACAATTTCACATAAAAAAATTGCTAAAATTCCAGTTGAAATTTTTTCAAAGTCCCTGAAAAATTTTCCAATTTTTGTCCCAATTCTTCCCATTCCCATTGAAACTTTTCAAATCCCTCTCAAAATTGTGGAAATTCTCTTGAAGCTTTTAAAATTCTCTCTAGAATTTTCAAAATCCATGGCCACATGTTTACAATTTCACGTCAAAAAATGGCTAAAATTCAGTTGAAAATTTTTCAAAGTCCCTTAAAAATTTTCCAATTTTTGTCCCAATTCTTCCCATTCCCATTGAAACTTTTCAAATCCCTCTCAAAATTGTTGAAATTCTGTTGAAGCTTTTAAAATTCTCTCTAGAATTTTCAAAATCCATGTGCCACATGTCTACAATTTCACGTCAAAAAAATTGCTAAAATTCCAGTTGAAATTTTTTCAAAGTCCCTTAAAAATTTTCCAATTTTTGTCCCAATTCTTCCCATTCCCATTGAAACTTTTCAAATCCCTCTCAAAATTGTTGAAATTCTCTTGAAGCTTTTAAAATTCTCTCTAGAATTTTCAAAATCCATGGCCACATGTTTACAATTTCACGTCAAAAAATGGCTAAAATTCCAGTTGAAATTTTTTCAAAGTCCCTTAAAAATTTTCCAATTTTTGTCCCAATTCTTCCCATTCCCATTGAAAACTTTTCAAATCCCTCTCAAAATTGTTGAAATTCTCTTGAAGCTTTTAAAATTCTCTCTAGAATTTTCAAAATCCATGGCCACATGTTTACAATTTCATGTAAAAAAATGGCTAAAATTCCAGTTGAAATTTTTTCAAAGTCCATTAAAAATTTTCCAATTTTTGTCCCAATTCTTCCCATTCCCATTGAAACTTTTCAAATCCCTCTCAAAATTGTTGAAATTCTCTTGAAGCTTTTAAAATTCTCTCTAGAATTTTCAAAATCCATGGCCACATGTTTACAATTTCACGTCAAAAAAATTGCTAAAAATTCCAGTTGAAATTTTTTTCAAAGTCCCTTAAAAATTTTCCAATTTTTGTCCCAATTCTTCCCATTCCCATTGAAACTTTTCAAATCCCTCTCAAAATTGTTGAAATTCTGTTGAAGCTTTTAAAATTCTCTCTAGAATTTTCAAAATCCATGGCCACATGTTTACAATTTCACGTAAAAAAATGCTAAAATTCCAGTTGAAATTTTTTCAAAGTCCCTTAAAAATTTTCCAATTTTTGTCCCAATTCTTCCCATTCCCATTGGAAACTTTTCAAATCCCTCTCAAAATTGTTGAAATTCTCTTGATGCTTTAAAATTCTCTCTAGAATTTTCAAAATCCATGTCCACATGTTTACAATTTCACGTCAAAAATGGCTAAAATTCCAGTTGAAATTTTTTCAAAGTCCCTTAAAAATTTTCCAATTTTTGTCCCAATTCTTCCCATTCCCATTGAAACTTTTCAAATCCCTCTCCAAAATTGTTGAAATTCTCTTGAAGCTTTTAAAATTCTCTCTAGAATTTTCAAAATCCATGTCCACATGTTTACAATTTCACGTCAAAAAATTGCTAAAATTCCAGTTGAAATTTTTTTCAAAGTCCCTTAAAAATTTTCCAATTTTTGTCCCAATTCTTCCCATTCCCATTGAAACTTTTCAAATCCCTCTCAAAATTCTTGAAATTCTCTTGAAGCTTTTAAAATTCTCTCTAGAATTTTCAAAATCTATGTCCACATGTTTACAATTTCACGTCAAAAAATTGCTAAAATTCCAGTTGAAATTTTTCAAAGTCCCTTAAAAATTTTCCAATTTTTGTCCCAATTCTTCCCATTCCCATTGAAACTTTTCAAATCCCTCTCAAAATTGTTGAAATTCTCTTGAAGCTTTTAAATTCTCTCTAGAATTTTCAAAATCCATGGCCACATGTTTACAATTTCATGTAAAAAAATGGCTAAAATTGCAGTTGAAATTTTTTCAAAGTCCCTTAAAAATTTTCCAATTTTTGTCCCAATTCTTCCCATTCCCATTGAAACTTTTCAAATCCCTCTCAAAATTGTTGAAATTCTCTTGAAGCTTTTAAAATTCTCTCTAGAATTTTCAAATCCATGGCCACATGTTTACAATTTCACGTCAAAAAATGGCTAAAATTCCAGTTGAAATTTTTTCAAAGTCCCTTAAAAATTTTCCAATTTTGTCCCAATTCTTCCCATTCCCATGGAAACTTTTCAAATCCCTCTCAAAATTGTTGAAATTCTGTTGATGCTTTAAAAATTCTCTCTAGAATTTTCAAAATCCATGTCCACATGTTTACAATTTCACGTCAAAAAATGGCTAAAATTCCAGTTGAAATTTTTTCAAAGTCCCTTAAAAATTTTCCAATTTTTGTCCCAATTCTTCCCATTCCCATTGAAACTTTTCAAATCCCTCTCCAAATTGTTGAAATTCTCTTGAAGCTTTTAAAATTCTCTCTAGAATTTTCAAATCCATGTCCACATGTTTACAATTTCACGTCAAAAAATTGCTAAAATTCCAGTTGAAATTTTTCAAAGTCCCTTAAAAATTTTCCAATTTTTGTCCAATTCTTCCCATTCCCATTGAAACTTTTCAAATCCCTCTCAAAATTCTTGAAATTCTCTTGAAGCTTTTAAAATTCTCTCTAGAATTTTCAAAATCTATGTCCACATGTTTACAATTTCACGTCAAAAAATTGCTAAAATTCCAGTTGAAATTTTTTCAAAGTCCCTTAAAAATTTTCCAATTTTGTCCCAATTCTTCCCATTCCCATTGAAACTTTTCAAATCCCTCTCAAAATTGTTGAAATTCTCTTGAAGCTTTTAAAATTCTCTCTAGAATTTTCAAAATCCATGGCCACATGTTTACAATTTCATGTAAAAAAATGGCTAAAATTGCAGTTGAAATTTTTTCAAAGTCCCTTAAAAATTTTCCAATTTTTGTCCCAATTCTTCCCATTCCCATTGAAACTTTTCAAATCCCTCTCAAAATTGTTGAAATTCTCTTGAAGCTTTTAAAATTCTCTCTAGAATTTTCAAAATCCATGGCCACATGTTTACAATTTCACGTCAAAAAATGGCTAAAATTCCAGTTGAAATTTTTCAAAGTCCCTTAAAAATTTTCCAATTTTTGTCCCAATTCTTCCCATTCCCATTGAAACTTTTCAAATCCCTCTCAAAATTGTTGAAATTCTCTTGAAGCTTTCAAATTCTCTCTAGAATTTTCAAAATCCATGGCCACATGTTCACAATTTCACATAAAAAAATTGCTAAAATTCCCAGTTGAAATTTTTTCAAAGTCCCTGAAAAATTTTCCAATTTTTGTCCCAATTCTTCCCATTCCCATTGAAACTTTTCAAATCCCTCTCAAAATTGTTGAAATTCTCTTGAAGCTTTTAAAATTCTCTCTAGAATTTTCAAAATCCATGGCCACATGTTTACAATTTCACGTCAAAAAATGGCTAAAATTCCAGTTGAGATTTTTTCCAAGTCCCTTAAAAATTTTTGCAATTTTTTGTCCCAATTCTTCCCCATTCCCATTGAAACTTTCAAATCCCTCTCCAAATTGTTGAAATTCTCTTGAAGCTTTTAAAATTCTCTCTAGAATTTTCAAAAATCCATGGCCACATGTTTACAATTTCATGTAACAAAATGGCTAAAATTCCAGTTGAAATTTTTTCAAAGTCCCTTAAAAATTTTCCAATTTTTGTCCCAATTCTTCCCATTCCCATTGAAACTTTTCAAATCCCTCTCAAAATTGTTGAAATTCTGTTGAAGCTTTTAAAATTCTCTCTAGAATTTTCAAAATCCATGTCCACATGTTTACAATTTCACATAAAAAAATGGCTAAAATTCCAGTTGAAATTTTTTCAAAGTCCCTTAAAAATTTTCCAATTTTTGTCCCAATTCTTCCCATTCCCATTGAAACTTTTCAAATCCCTCTCAAAATTGTTGAAATTCTCTTGAAGCTTTAAAATTCTCTCTAGAATTTTCAAAATCCATGGTCCACATGTTTACAATTTCACGTAACAAAATGGCTAAAATTCCAGTTGAAATTTTTTCAAAGTCCCTTAAAAATTTTCCAATTTTTGTCCCAATTCTTCCCATTCCCATTGAAACTTTTCAAATCCCTCTCAAAATTGTTGAAATTCTCTTGAAGCTTTTAAAATTCTCTCTAGAATTTTCAAAATCCATGGCCACATGTTTACAATTTCACGTCAAAAAATGGCTAAAATTCCAGTTGAAATTTTTTCAAAGTCCCTTAAAAATTTTCCCATTTTTGTCCCAATTCTTCCCATTCCCATTGAAACTTTTCAAATCCCTCTCAAAATTGTTGAAATTCTCTTGAAGCTTTTAAAATTCTCTCTAGAATTTTCAAAATCCATGTCCACATGTTTACAATTTCACGTCAAAAAATTGCTAAAATGCCAGTTGAAAATTTTTTCAAAGTCCCTTAAAAATTTTCCAATTTTTGTCCCCAATTCTTCCCATTCCCATTGAAACTTTTCAAATCCCTCTCAAAATTGTTGAAATTCTCTTGAAGCTTTTAAAATTCTCTCTAGAATTTTCAAAATCCATGGCACATGTTTACAATTTCACGTCAAAAAATGGCTAAAATTCCAGTTGAAATTTTTTCGAAGTCCCTTCAAAAATTTTCCAATTTTTGTCCCAATTCTTCCCATCATTGAAACTTTTCAAATCCCTCTCAAAATTGTTGAAATTCTCTTGAAGCTTTTAAAATTCTCTCTAGAATTTTCAAAATCCATGGCCACATGTTTACAATTTCACGTCAAAAAATTGCTAAAATTCCAGTTGAAATTTTTTCAAAGTCCCTTAAAAATTTTCCAATTTTTGTCCCAATTCTTTCCATTCCCATTGAAACTTTTCAAATCCCTCTCAAAATTGTTGAAATTCTCTTGAAGCTTTTAAAATTCTCTCTAGAATTTTCAAAATCCATGGCCACATGTTTACAATTTCACGTCAAAAAATGGCTAAAATTCCAGTTGAAATTTTTTCAAAGTCCCTTAAAAATTTTCCAATTTTTGTCCCAATTCTTCCCATTCCCATTGAAACTTTTCAAATCCCTCTCAAAATTGTTGAAATTCTGTTGATGCTTTTAAAATTCTCTCTAGAATTTTCAAAATCCATGTCCACATGTTTACAATTTCACGTCAAAAAATGGCTAAAATTCCAGTTGAAATTTTTTCAAAGTCCCTTAAAAATTTTCCAATTTTTGTCCCAATTCTTCCCATTCCCATTGAAACTTTTCAAATCCCTCTCAAAATTGTTGAAATTCTGTTGAAGCTTTTAAAATTCTCTCTAGAATTTTCAAAATCCATGTCCACATGTTTACAATTTCACATAAAAAAATGGCTAAAATTCCAGTTGAAATTTTTTCAAAGTCCCTTAAAAATTTTCCAATTTTTGTCCCAATTCTTCCCTTTCCCATTGAAACTTTTCAAATCCCTCTCAAAATTGTTGAAATTCTGTTGAAGCTTTTAAAATTCTCTCTAGAATTTTCAAAATCCATGGCCACATGTTTACAATTTCACGTAAAAAAAATGCTAAAATTCCAGTTGAAATTTTTTCAAAGTCCCTTAAAAATTTTCCAATTTTTGTCCCAATTCTTCCCATTCCCATTGAAACTTTTCAAATCCCTCTCAAAATTGTTGAAATTCTCTTGAAGCTTTTAAAATTCTCTCTAGAATTTTCAAAATCCATGGCCACATGTTTACAATTTCACGTCAAAAAATTGCTAAAATGCCAGTTGAAATTTTTTCAAAGTCCCTTCAAAATTTTCCAATTTTTGTCCCAATTCTTCCCATTCCCATTGAAACTTTTCAAATCCCTCTCAAAATTGTTGAAATTCCCTTGAAGCTTTTAAAATTCTCTCTAGAATTTTCAAAATCCATGGCCACATGTTTACAATTTCATGTAAAAAAATGGCTAAAATTCCAGTTGAAATTTTTTCAAAGTCCCTTAAAAATTTTCCAATTTTTGTCCCAATTCTTCCCATTCCCATTGAAACTTTTCAAATCCCTCTCCAAATTGTTGAAATTCTCTTGAAGCTTTTAAAATTCTCTCTAGAATTTTCAAAATCCATGTCCACATGTTTACAATTTCACATCAAAAAATGGCTAAAATTCCAGTTGAAATTTTTTCAAAGTCCTTTAAAAATTTTCCAATTTTTGTCCCAATTCTTCCCATTCCCATTGAAACTTTTCAAATCCCTCTCAAAATTGTTGAAATTCTGTTGAAGCTTTTAAAATTCTCTCTAGAATTTTCAAAATCCATGTCCACATGTTTACAATTTCACGTAAAAAAATTGCTAAAATTCCAGTTGAAATTTTTTCAAAGTCCCTTAAAAATTTTCCAATTTTTGTCCCAATTCTTCCCATTCCCATTGAAACTTTTCAAATCCCTCTCAAAATTGTTGAAATTCTGTTGAAGCTTTTAAAATTCTCTCTAGAATTTTCAAAATCCATGGCCACATGTTCACAATTTCATGTAAAAAAATGGCTAAAATTCCAGTTGAAATTTTTTCAAAGTCCCTTAAAAATTTTCCAATTTTTGTCCCAATTCTTCCCATTCCCATTGAAACTTTTCAAATCCCTCTCAAAATTGTTGAAATTCTCTTGAAGCTTTTAAAATTCTCTCTAGAATTTTCAAAATCCATGTCCACATGTTTACAATTTCACGTCAAAAAATTGCTAAAATGCCAGTTGAAATTTTTTCAAAGTCCTTTAAAAATTTTCCAATTTTTGTCCCAATTCTTCCCATTCCCATTGAAACTTTTCAAATCCCTCTCAAAATTGTTGAAATTCTCTTGAAGCTTTTAAAATTCTCTCTAGAATTTTCAAAATCCATGTCCACATGTTTACAATTTCACGTCAAAAAATTGCTAAAATTCCAGTTGAAATTTTTTCAAAGTCCCTGAAAAATTTTCCAATTTTTGTCCCAATTCTTCCCATTCCCATTGAAACTTTTCAAATCCCTCTCAAAATTGTTGAAATTCTCTTGAAGCTTTTAAAATTCTCTCTAGAATTTTCAAAATCCATGGCCACATGTTTAAATTTCACGTCAAAAAATGGCTAAAATTCCAGTTGAAATTTTTTCAAAGTCCCTTCAAAATTTTCCAATTTTTGTCCCAATTCTTCCCATTCCCATTGAAACTTTTCAAATCCCTCTCAACATTGTTGAAATTCTCTTGAAGCTTTTAAAATTCTCTCTAGAATTTTCAAAATCCATGGCCACATGTTTACAATTTCACGTAAAAAAAATGCTAAAATTCCAGTTGAAATTTTTTCAAAGTCCCTGAAAAATTTTCCAATTTTTGTCCCAATTCTTCCCATTCCCATTGAAACTTTTCAAATCCCTCTCAAAATTGTTGAAATTCTGTTGAAGCTTTTAAAATTCTCTCTAGAATTTTCAAAATCCACTTCAACATGTTCACAATTTCACGTAACAAAATGGCTAAAATTCCAGTTGAAATTTTTTCAAAGTCCCTTAAAAATTTTCCCATTTTTATCCCAATTCTTCCCATTCCCATTGAAACTTTTCAAATCCCTCTCAAAATTGTTGAAATTCTCTTGAAGCTTTTAAAATTCTCTCTAGAATTTTCAAAATCCATGTCCACATGTTCACAATTTCACGTCAAAAAATGGCTAAAATTCCAGTTGAAATTTTTTCAAAGTCCCTTAAAAATTTTCCAATTTTTGTCCCAATTCTTCCCATTCCCATTGAAACTTTTCAAATCCCTCTCCAAATTGTTGAAATTCTCTTGAAGCTTTTAAAATTCTCTCTAGAATTTTCAAAATCCATGTCCACATGTTTACAATTTCACGTCAAAAAATGGCTAAAATTCCAGTTGAAATTTTTTCAAAGTCCCTTAAAAATTTTCCAATTTTTGTCCCAATTCTTCCCATTCCCATTGAAACTTTTCAAATCCCTCTCAAAATTGTTGAAATTCTCTTGAAGCTTTTAAAATTCTCTCTAGAATTTTCAAAATCCATGGCCACATGTTTACAATTTCACGTAACAAAATGGCTAAAATTCCAGTTGAAATTTTTTCAAAGTCCCTTAAAAATTTTCCAATTTTTGTCCCAATTCTTCCCATTCCCATTGAAACTTTTCAAATCCCTCTCAAAATTGTTGAAATTCTCTTGAAGCTTTTAAAATTCTCTCTAGAATTTTCAAAATCCATGGCCACATGTTTACAATTTCACGTCAAAAAATGGCTAAAATTCCAGTTGAAATTTTTTCAAAGTCCCTTCAAAATTTTCCCATTTTTGTCCCAATTCTTCCCATTCCCATTGAAACTTTTCAAATCCCTCTCAAAATTGTTGAAATTCTCTTGAAGCTTTTAAAATTCTCTCTAGAATTTTCAAAATCCATGTCCACATGTTTACAATTTCACGTCAAAAAATGGCTAAAATTCCAGTTGAAATTTTTTCAAAGTCCCTTAAAAATTTTCCAATTTTTGTCCCAATTCTTCCCATTCCCATTGAAACTTTTCAAATCCCTCTCAAAATTGTTGAAATTCTGTTGATGCTTTTAAAATTCTCTCTAGAATTTTCAAAATCCATGGCCACATGTTTACAATTTCACGTCAAAAAATGGCTAAAATTCCAGTTGAAATTTTTTCAAAGTCCCTTAAAAATTTTCCAATTTTTGTCCCAATTCTTCCCATTCCCATTGAAACTTTTCAAATCCCTCTCAAAAGTGTTGAAATTCTGTTGAAGCTTTTAAAATTCTCTCTAGAATTTTCAAAATCCATGTCCACATGTTCACAATTTCACTTAAAAAAATGGCTAAAATTCCAGTTGAAATTTTTTCAAAGTCCCTTAAAAATTTTCCAATTTTTGTCCCAATTCTTCCCATTCCCATTGAAACTTTTCAAATCCCTCTCAAAATTGTTGAAATTCTCTTGAAGCTTTTAAAATTCTCTCTAGAATTTTCAAAATCCATGGCCACATGTTTACAATTTCACGTAAAAAAATGGCTAAAATTCCAGTTGAAATTTTTTCAAAGTCCCTGAAAAATTTTCCAATTTTTGTCCCAATTCTTCCCATTCCCATTGAAACTTTTCAAATCCCTCTCAAAATTGTTGAAATTCTCTTGAAGCTTTTAAAATTCTCTCTAGAATTTTCAAAATCCATGTCCACATGTTTACAATTTCACGTCAAAAAATGGCTAAAATTCCAGTTGAAATTTTTTCAAAGTCCTTTAAAAATTTTCCAATTTTTGTCCCAATTCTTCCCATTCCCATTGAAACTTTTCAAATCCCTCTCAAAATTGTTGAAATTCTCTTGAAGCTTTTAAAATTCTCTCTAGAATTTTCAAAATCCATGGCCACATGTTCACAATTTCACTTAAAAAAATGGCTAAAATTCCAGTTGAAATTTTTTCAAAGTCCCTTAAAAATTTTCCAATTTTTGTCCCAATTCTTCCCATTCTCATTGAAACTTTTCAAATCCCTCTCAAAATTGTTGAAATTCTGTTGAAGCTTTTGAAATTCTCTCTAGAATTTTCAAAATCCATGGCCACATGTTTACAATTTCACGTAAAAAAAATGCTAAAATTCCAGTTGAAATTTTTTCAAAGTCCCTTAAAAATTTTCCATTTTTTGTCCCAATTCTTCCCATTCCCATTGAAACTTTTCAAATCCCTCTCAAAATTGTTGAAATTCTCTTGAAGCTTTTAAAATTCTCTCTAGAATTTTCAAAATCCATGTCCACATGTTCACAATTTCACGTAAAAAAAATGGCTAAAATTCCAGTTGAAATTTTTTCAAAGTCCCTTAAAAATTTTCCAATTTTTGTCCCAATTCTTCCCATTCCCATTGAAACTTTTCAAATCCCTCTCAAAATTGTTGAAATTCTCTTGAAGCTTTTAAAATTCTCTCTAGAATTTTCAAAATCCATGTCCACATGTTTACAATTTCATGTAAAAAAATGGCTAAAATTCCAGTTGAAATTTTTTCAAAGTCCCTGAAAAATTTTCCCATTTTTGTCCCAATTCTTCCCATTCCCATTGAAACTTTTCAAATCCCTCTCAAAATTGTTGAAATTCTCTTGAAGCTTTTAAAATTCTCTCTAGAATTTTCAAAATCCATGTCCACATGTTTACAATTTCATGTAAAAAAAATGCTAAAATTCCAGTTGAAATTTTTTCAAAGTCCCTTAAAAATTTTCCAATTTTTGTCCCCATTCTTCCCATTCCCATTGAAACTTTTCAAATCCCTCTCAAAATTGTAGAAATTCTGTTAAAGCTTTTAAAATTCTCTCTAGAATTTTCAAAATCCATGGCCACATGTTTACCATTTCACGTAAAAAAAATGCTAAAATTCCAGTTGAAATTTTTTCAAAGTCCCTTAAAAATTTTCCATTTTTTGTCCCAATTCTTCCCATTCCCATTGAAACTTTTCAAATCCCTCTCAAAATTGTTGAAATTCTCTTGAAGCTTTTAAAATTCTCTCTAGAATTTTCAAAATCCATGGCCACATGTTTACAATTTCACGTCAAAAAATGGCTAAAATTCCAGTTGAAATTTTTTCAAAGTCCCTTAAAAATTTTCCAATTTTTGTCCCAATTCTTCCCATTCCCATTGAAACTTTTCAAATCCCTCTCAAAATTGTTGAAATTCTCTTGAAGCTTTTAAAATTCTCTCTAGAATTTTCAAAATCCATGTCCACATGTTCACAATTTCACTTAAAAAAATGGCTAAAATTCCAGTTGAAATTTTTTCAAAGTCCCTTAAAAATTTTCCAATTTTTGTCCCAATTCTTCCCATTCCCATGGAAACTTTTCAAATCCCTCTCAAAATTGTTGAAATTCTCTTGAAGCTTTTAAAATTCTCTCTAGAATTTTCAAAATCCATGTCCACATGTTTACAATTTCACGTCAAAAAATGGCTAAAATTCCAGTTGAAATTTTTTCAAAGTCCCTTAAAAATTTTCCAATTTTTGTCCCAATTCTTCCCATTCCCATTGAAACTTTTCAAATCCCTCTCAAAATTGTAGAAATTCTCTTGAAGCTTTTAAAATTCTCTCTAGAATTTTCAAAATCCATGTCCACATGTTCACAATTTCACGTAAAAAAATGGCTAAAATTCCAGTTGAAATTTTTTCAAAGTCCCTTAAAATTTTCCAATTTTTGTCCCAATTCTTCCCATTCCCATTGAAACTTTTCAAATCCCTCTCAAAATTGTTGAAATTCTGTTGAAGCTTTTAAAATTCTCTCTAGAATTTTCAAAATCCATGTCCACATGTTTACAATTTCATGTAAAAAAATGGCTAAAATTCCAGTTGAAATTTTTTCAAAGTCCCTGAAAAATTTTCCCATTTTTGTCCCAATTCTTCCCATTCCCATTGAAACTTTTCAATCTCAAAATTGTTGAAATTCTCTTGAAGCTTTTAAAATTCTCTCTAGAATTTTCAAAATCCATGTCCACATGTTTACAATTTCATGTAAAAAAAATGCTAAAATTCCAGTTGAAATTTTTTCAAAGTCCCTTAAAAATTTTCCAATTTTTGTCCCAATTCTTCCCATTCCCATTGAAACTTTTCAAATCCCTCTCAAAATTGTTGAAATTCTCTTGAAGCTTTTAAAATTCTCTCTAGAATTTTCAAAATCCATGGCCACATGTTTACAATTTCACATAAAAAAATTGCTAAAATTCCAGTTGAAATTTTTTCAAAGTCCCTTAAAAATTTTCCAATTTTTGTCCCAATTCTTCCCATTCCCATTGAAACTTTTCAAATCCCTCTCAAAATTCTTGAAATTCTCTTGAAGCTTTTAAAATTCTCTCTAGAATTTTCAAAATCCATGGCCACATGTTTAAAATTTCACATAAAAAAATGGCTAAAATTCCAGTTGAAATTTTTTCAAAGTCCCTTAAAAATTTTCCAATTTTTGTCCCAATTCTTCCCATTCTCATTGAAACTTTTCAAATCCCTCTCAAAATTGTTGAAATTCTGTTGAAGCTTTTAAAATTCTCTCTAGAATTTTCAAAATCCATGGCCACATGTTTACAATTTCACGTAAAAAAAATGCTAAAATTCCAGTTGAAATTTTTTCAAAGTCCCTTAAAAATTTTCCATTTTTTGTCCCAATTCTTCCCATTCCCATTGAAACTTTTCAAATCCCTCTCAAAATTGTTGAAATTCTCTTGAAGCTTTTAAAATTCTCTCTAGAATTTTCAAAATCCATGTCCACATGTTCACAATTTCACGTAAAAAAAATGGCTAAAATTCCAGTTGAAATTTTTTCAAAGTCCCTTAAAAATTTTCCAATTTTTGTCCCAATTCTTCCCATTCCCATTGAAACTTTTCAAATCCCTCTCAAAATTGTTGAAATTCTCTTGAAGCTTTTAAAATTCTCTCTAGAATTTTCAAAATCCATGTCCACATGTTTACAATTTCATGTAAAAAAATTGCTAAAATTCCAGTTGAAATTTTTTCAAAGTCCCTTAAAAATTTTCCAATTTTTGTCCCAATTCTTCCCATTCCCATTGAAACTTTTCAAATCCCTCTCAAAATTGTTGAAATTCTCTTGAAGCTTTTAAAATTCTCTCTAGAATTTTCAAAATCCATGTCCACATGTTTACAATTTCATGTAAAAAAAATGCTAAAATTCCAGTTGAAATTTTTTCAAAGTCCCTTAAAAATTTTCCAATTTTTGTCCCCATTCTTCCCATTCCCATTGAAACTTTTCAAATCCCTCTCAAAATTGTAGAAATTCTGTTAAAGCTTTTAAAATTCTCTCTAGAATTTTCAAAATCCATGGCCACATGTTTACCATTTCACGTAAAAAAAATGCTAAAATTCCAGTTGAAATTTTTTCAAAGTCCCTTAAAAATTTTCCATTTTTTGTCCCAATTCTTCCCATTCCCATTGAACCTTTTCAAATCCCTCTCAAAATTGTTGAAATTCTCTTGAAGCTTTTAAAATTCTCTCTAGAATTTTCAAAATCCATGGCCACATGTTTACAATTTCACGTCAAAAAATGGCTAAAATTGCAGTTGAAATTTTTTCAAAGTCCCTTAAAAATTTTCCAATTTTTGTCCCAATTCTTCCCATTCCCATTGAAACTTTTCAAATCCCTCTCAAAATTGTTGAAATTCTCTTGAAGCTTTTAAAATTCTCTCTAGAATTTTCAAAATCCATGTCCACATGTTCACAATTTCACTTAAAAAAATGGCTAAAATTCCAGTTGAAATTTTTTCAAAGTCCCTTAAAAATTTTCCAATTTTTGTCCCAATTCTTCCCATTCCCATGGAAACTTTTCAAATCCCTCTCAAAATTGTTGAAATTCTCTTGAAGCTTTTAAAATTCTCTCTAGAATTTTCAAAATCCATGTCCACATGTTTACAATTTCACGTCAAAAAATGGCTAAAATTCCAGTTGAAATTTTTTCAAAGTCCCTTAAAAATTTTCCAATTTTTGTCCCAATTCTTCCCATTCCCATTGAAACTTTTCAAATCCCTCTCAAAATTGTAGAAATTCTCTTGAAGCTTTTAAAATTCTCTCTAGAATTTTCAAAATCCATGTCCACATGTTCACAATTTCACGTCAAAAAATGGCTAAAATTCCAGTTGAAATTTTTTCAAAGTCCCTTAAAAATTTTCCAATTTTTGTCCCAATTCTTCCCATTCCCATTGAAACTTTTCAAATCCCTCTCAAAATTGTTGAAATTCTGTTGAAGCTTTTAAAATTCTCTCTAGAATTTTCAAAATCCATGTCCACATGTTTACAAGTTCACGTCAAAAAATTGCTAAAATTCCAGTTGAAATTTTTTCAAAGTCCCTTAAAAATTTTCCAATTTTTGTCCCAATTCTTCCCATTCCCATTGAAACTTTTCAAATCCCTCTCAAAATTGTTGAAATTCTCTTGAAGCTTTTAAAATTCTCTCTAGAATTTTCAAAATCCATGGCCACATGTTTACAATTTCACGTAACAAAATGGCTAAAATTCCAGTTGAAATTTTTTCAAAGTCCCTTAAAAATTTTCCAATTTTTGTCCCAATTCTTCCCATTCCCATTGAAACTTTTCAAATCCCTCTCAAAATTGTTGAAATTCTGTTGAAGCTTTTAAAATTCTCTCTAGAATTTTCAAAATCCATGTCCACATGTCTACAATTTCACGTAAAAAAATTGCTAAAATTCCAGTTGAAATTTTTTCAAAGTCCCTGAAAAATTTTCCAATTTTTGTCCCAATTCTTCCCATTCCCATTGAAACTTTTCAAATCCCTCTCAAAATTGTTGAAATTCTCTTGAAGCTTTTAAAATTCTCTCTAGAATTTTCAAAATCCATGGCCACATGTTTACAATTTCACGTCAAAAAATGGCTAAAATTCCAGTTGAAATTTTTTCAAAGTCCCTTAAAAATTTTCCAATTTTTGTCCCAATTCTTCCCATTCCCATTGAAACTTTTCAAATCCCTCTCAAAATTGTTGAAATTCTCTTGAAGCTTTTAAAATTCTCTCTAGAATTTTCAAAATCCATGGCCACATGTTTACAATTTCATGTAAAAAAATGGCTAAAATTCCAGTTGAAATTTTTTCAAAGTCCATTAAAAATTTTCCAATTTTTGTCCCAATTCTTCCCATTCCCATTGAAACTTTTCAAATCCCTCTCAAAATTGTTGAAATTCTCTTGAAGCTTTTAAAATTCTCTCTAGAATTTTCAAAATCCATGGCCACATGTTTACAATTTCACGTCAAAAAATGGCTAAAATTCCAGTTGAAATTTTTTCAAAGTCCCTTAAAAATTTTCCAATTTTTGTCCCAATTCTTCCCATTCCCATTGAAACTTTTCAAATCCCTCTCAAAATTGTTGAAATTCTGTTGAAGCTTTTAAAATTCTCTCTAGAATTTTCAAAATCCGTGGCCACATGTTTACAATTTCACGTAAAAAAATTGCTAAAATTCCAGTTGAAATTTTTTCAAAGTCCCTTAAAAATTTTCCAATTTTTGTCCCAATTCTTCCCATTCCCATGGAAACTTTTCAAATCCCTCTCAAAATTGTTGAAATTCTGTTGATGCTTTTAAAATTCTCTCTAGAATTTTCAAAATCCATGTCCACATGTTTACAATTTCACGTCAAAAAATGGCTAAAATTCCAGTTGAAATTTTTTCAAAGTCCCTTAAAAATTTTCCAATTTTTGTCCCAATTCTTCCCATTCCCATTGAAACTTTTCAAATCCCTCTCAAAATTCTTGAAATTCTCTTGAAGCTTTTAAAATTCTCTCTAGAATTTTCAAAATCTATGTCCACATGTTTACAATTTCACGTCAAAAAATTGCTAAAATTCCAGTTGAAATTTTTTCAAAGTCCCTTAAAAATTTTCCAATTTTTGTCCCAATTCTTCCCATTCCCATTGAAACTTTTCAAATCCCTCTCAAAATTGTTGAAATTCTCTTGAAGCTTTTAAAATTCTCTCTAGAATTTTCAAAATCCATGGCCACATGTTTACAATTTCATGTAAAAAAATGGCTAAAATTGCAGTTGAAATTTTTTCAAAGTCCCTTAAAAATTTTCCAATTTTTGTCCCAATTCTTCCCATTCCCATTGAAACTTTTCAAATCCCTCTCAAAATTGTTGAAATTCTCTTGAAGCTTTTAAAATTCTCTCTAGAATTTTCAAAATCCATGGCCACATGTTTACAATTTCACGTCAAAAAATGGCTAAAATTCCAGTTGAAATTTTTTCAAAGTCCCTTAAAAATTTTCCAATTTTTGTCCCAATTCTTCCCATTCCCATTGAAACTTTTCAAATCCCTCTCAAAATTGTTGAAATTCTCTTGAAGCTTTCAAAATTCTCTCTAGAATTTTCAAAATCCATGGCCACATGTTCACAATTTCACATAAAAAAATTGCTAAAATTCCAGTTGAAATTTTTTCAAAGTCCCTGAAAAATTTTCCAATTTTTGTCCCAATTCTTCCCATTCCCATTGAAACTTTTCAAATCCCTCTCAAAATTGTTGAAATTCTGTTGAAGCTTTTAAAATTCTCTCTAGAATTTTCAAAATCCATGGCCACATGTTTACAATTTCACGTCAAAAAATGGCTAAAATTCCAGTTGAAATTTTTTCAAAGTCCCTTAAAAATTTTCCAATTTTTGTCCCAATTCTTCCCATTCCCATTGAAACTTTTCAAATCCCTCTCAAAATTGTTGAAATTCTGTTGAAGCTTTTAAAATTCTCTCTAGAATTTTCAAAATCCATGGCCACATGTTTACAATTTCACATAAAAAAATTGCTAAAATTCCAGTTGAAATTTTTTCAAAGTCCCTGAAAAATTTTCCAATTTTTGTCCCAATTCTTCCCATTCCCATTGAAACTTTTCAAATCCCTCTCAAAATTGTGGAAATTCTCTTGAAGCTTTTAAAATTCTCTCTAGAATTTTCAAAATCCATGGCCACATGTTTACAATTTCACGTAACAAAATGGCTAAAATTTCAGTTGAAAATTTTTCAAAGTCCCTTAAAAATTTTCCAATTTTTGTCCCAATTCTTCCCATTCCCATTGAAACTTTTCAAATCCCTCTCAAAATTGTTGAAATTCTGTTGAAGCTTTTAAAATTCTCTCTAGAATTTTCAAAATCCATGTCCACATGTCTACAATTTCACGTAAAAAAATTGCTAAAATTCCAGTTGAAATTTTTTCAAAGTCCCTTAAAAATTTTCCAATTTTTGTCCCAATTCTTCCCATTCCCATTGAAACTTTTCAAATCCCTCTCAAAATTGTTGAAATTCTCTTGAAGCTTTTAAAATTCTCTCTAGAATTTTCAAAATCCATGGCCACATGTTTACAATTTCACGTCAAAAAATGGCTAAAATTCCAGTTGAAATTTTTTCAAAGTCCCTTAAAAATTTTCCAATTTTTGTCCCAATTCTTCCCATTCCCATTGAAACTTTTCAAATCCCTCTCAAAATTGTTGAAATTCTCTTGAAGCTTTTAAAATTCTCTCTAGAATTTTCAAAATCCATGGCCACATGTTTACAATTTCATGTAAAAAAATGGCTAAAATTCCAGTTGAAATTTTTTCAAAGTCCATTAAAAATTTTCCAATTTTTGTCCCAATTCTTCCCATTCCCATTGAAACTTTTCAAATCCCTCTCAAAATTGTTGAAATTCTCTTGAAGCTTTTAAAATTCTCTCTAGAATTTTCAAAATCCATGGCCACATGTTTACAATTTCACGTCAAAAAATGGCTAAAATTCCAGTTGAAATTTTTTCAAAGTCCCTTAAAAATTTTCCAATTTTTGTCCCAATTCTTCCCATTCCCATTGAAACTTTTCAAATCCCTCTCAAAATTGTTGAAATTCTGTTGAAGCTTTTAAAATTCTCTCTAGAATTTTCAAAATCCGTGGCCACATGTTTACAATTTCACGTAAAAAAATTGCTAAAATTCCAGTTGAAATTTTTTCAAAGTCCCTTAAAAATTTTCCAATTTTTGTCCCAATTCTTCCCATTCCCATGGAAACTTTTCAAATCCCTCTCAAAATTGTTGAAATTCTGTTGATGCTTTTAAAATTCTCTCTAGAATTTTCAAAATCCATGTCCACATGTTTACAATTTCACGTCAAAAAATGGCTAAAATTCCAGTTGAAATTTTTTCAAAGTCCCTTAAAAATTTTCCAATTTTTGTCCCAATTCTTCCCATTCCCATTGAAACTTTTCAAATCCCTCTCAAAATTCTTGAAATTCTCTTGAAGCTTTTAAAATTCTCTCTAGAATTTTCAAAATCTATGTCCACATGTTTACAATTTCACGTCAAAAAATTGCTAAAATTCCAGTTGAAATTTTTTCAAAGTCCCTTAAAAATTTTCCAATTTTTGTCCCAATTCTTCCCATTCCCATTGAAACTTTTCAAATCCCTCTCAAAATTGTTGAAATTCTCTTGAAGCTTTTAAAATTCTCTCTAGAATTTTCAAAATCCATGGCCACATGTTTACAATTTCATGTAAAAAAATGGCTAAAATTGCAGTTGAAATTTTTTCAAAGTCCCTTAAAAATTTTCCAATTTTTGTCCCAATTCTTCCCATTCCCATTGAAACTTTTCAAATCCCTCTCAAAATTGTTGAAATTCTCTTGAAGCTTTTAAAATTCTCTCTAGAATTTTCAAAATCCATGGCCACATGTTTACAATTTCACGTCAAAAAATGGCTAAAATTCCAGTTGAAATTTTTTCAAAGTCCCTTAAAAATTTTCCAATTTTTGTCCCAATTCTTCCCATTCCCATTGAAACTTTTCAAATCCCTCTCAAAATTGTTGAAATTCTCTTGAAGCTTTCAAAATTCTCTCTAGAATTTTCAAAATCCATGGCCACATGTTCACAATTTCACATAAAAAAATTGCTAAAATTCCAGTTGAAATTTTTTCAAAGTCCCTGAAAAATTTTCCAATTTTTGTCCCAATTCTTCCCATTCCCATTGAAACTTTTCAAATCCCTCTCAAAATTGTTGAAATTCTCTTGAAGCTTTTAAAATTCTCTCTAGAATTTTCAAAATCCATGGCCACATGTTTACAATTTCACGTCAAAAAATGGCTAAAATTCCAGTTGAGATTTTTTCCAAGTCCCTTAAAAATTTTCCAATTTTTGTCCCAATTCTTCCCATTCCCATTGAAACTTTTCAAATCCCTCTCAAAATTGTTGAAATTCTCTTGAAGCTTTTAAAATTCTCTCTAGAATTTTCAAAATCCATGGCCACATGTTTACAATTTCACGTCAAAAAATTGCTAAAATTCCAGTTGAAATTTTTTCAAAGTCCCTTAAAAATTTTCCAATTTTTGTCCCAATTCTTCCCATTCCCATTGAAACTTTTCAAATCCCTCTCAAAATTGTTGAAATTCTCTTGAAGCTTTTAAAATTCTCTCTAGAATTTTCAAAATCCATGGCCACATGTTTACAATTTCACGTCAAAAAATGGCTAAAATTCCAGTTGAAATTTTTTCAAAGTCCCTTAAAAATTTTCCCATTTTTGTCCCAATTCTTCCCATTCCCATTGAAACTTTTCAAATCCCTCTCAAAATTGTTGAAATTCTGTTGAAGCTTTTAAAATTCTCTCTAGAATTTTCAAAATCCATGGCCACATGTTTACAATTTCATGTAAAAAAATGGCTAAAATTCCAGTTGAAATTTTTTCAAAGTCCCTTAAAAATTTTCCAATTTTTGTCCCAATTCTTCCCATTCCCATTGAAACTTTTCAAATCCCTCTCAAAAGTGTTGAAATTCTGTTGAAGCTTTTAAAATTCTCTCTAGAATTTTCAAAATCCATGTCCACATGTTTACAATTTCACGTCAAAAAATGGCTAAAATTCCAGTTGAAATTTTTTCAAAGTCCCTTAAAAATTTTCCAATTTTTGTCCCAATTCTTCCCATTCCCATTGAAACTTTTCAAATCCCTCTCAAAATTGTTGAAATTCTCTTGAAGCTTTTAAAATTCTCTCTAGAATTTTCAAAATCCATGTCCACATGTTTACAATTTCACGTAACAAAATGGCTAAAATTCCAGTTGAAATTTTTTCAAAGTCCCTTAAAAATTTTCCAATTTTTGTCCCAATTCTTCCCATTCCCATTGAAACTTTTCAAATCCCTCTCAAAATTGTTGAAATTCTGTTGAAGCTTTTAAAATTCTCTCTAGAATTTTCAAAATCCATGGCCACATGTTTACAATTTCACGTCAAAAAATGGCTAAAATTCCAGTTGAAATTTTTTCAAAGTCCCTTAAAAATTTTCCAATTTTTGTCCCAATTCTTCCCATTCCCATTGAAACTTTTCAAATCCCTCTCAAAATTCTTGAAATTCTCTTGAAGCTTTTAAAATTCTCTCTAGAATTTTCAAAATCCATGTCCACATGTTTACAATTTCACGTCAAAAAATGGCTAAAATTCCAGTTGAAATTTTTTCAAAGTCCCTTAAAAATTTTCCAATTTTTGTCCCAATTCTTCCCATTCCCATTGAAACTTTTCAAATCCCTCTCAAAATTGTTGAAATTCTGTTGAAGCTTTTAAAATTCTCTCTAGAATTTTCAAAATCCATGTCCACATGTTTACAATTTCACGTCAAAAAATTGCTAAAATGCCAGTTGAAATTTTTTCAAAGTCCCTTAAAAATTTTCCAATTTTTGTCCCAATTCTTCCCATTCCCATTGAAACTTTTCAAATCCCTCTCAAAATTGTTGAAATTCTCTTGAAGCTTTTAAAATTCTCTCTAGAATTTTCAAAATCCATGGCCACATGTTTACAATTTCACGTCAAAAAATGGCTAAAATTCCAGTTGAAATTTTTTCAAAGTCCCTTCAAAATTTTCCAATTTTTGTCCCAATTCTTCCCATTCCCATTGAAACTTTTCAAATCCCTCTCAAAATTGTTGAAATTCTCTTGAAGCTTTTAAAATTCTCTCTAGAATTTTCAAAATCCATGGCCACATGTTTACAATTTCACGTAAAAAAATTGCTAAAATTCCAGTTGAAATTTTTTCGAAGTCCCTTAAAAATTTTCCAATTTTTGTCCCAATTCTTTCCATTCCCATTGAAACTTTTCAAATCCCTCTCAAAATTGTTGAAATTCTCTTGAAGCTTTTAAAATTCTCTCTAGAATTTTCAAAATCCATGGCCACATGTTTACAATTTCACGTCAAAAAATGGCTAAAATTCCAGTTGAAATTTTTTCAAAGTCCCTTAAAAATTTTCCAATTTTTGTCCCAATTCTTCCCATTCCCATTGAAACTTTTCAAATCCCTCTCAAAATTGTTGAAATTCTGTTGATGCTTTTAAAATTCTCTCTAGAATTTTCAAAATCCATGTCCACATGTTTACAATTTCACGTCAAAAAATGGCTAAAATTCCAGTTGAAATTTTTTCAAAGTCCCTTAAAATTTTTCCAATTTTTGTCCCAATTCTTCCCATTCCCATTGAAACTTTTCAAATCCCTCTCAAAATTGTTGAAATTCTGTTGAAGCTTTTAAAATTCTCTCTAGAATTTTCAAAATCCATGTCCACATGTTTACAATTTCACATAAAAAAATGGCTAAAATTCCAGTTGAAATTTTTTCAAAGTCCCTTAAAAATTTTCCAATTTTTGTCCCAATTCTTCCCTTTCCCATTGAAACTTTTCAAATCCCTCTCAAAATTGTTGAAATTCTGTTGAAGCTTTTAAAATTCTCTCTAGAATTTTCAAAATCCATGTCCACATGTTTACAATTTCACGTAAAAAAAATGCTAAAATTCCAGTTGAAATTTTTTCAAAGTCCCTGAAAAATTTTCCAATTTTTGTCCCAATTCTTCCCATTCCCATTGAAACTTTTCAAATCCCTCTCAAAATTGTTGAAATTCTGTTGAAGCTTTTAAAATTCTCTCTAGAATTTTCAAAATCCATGTCCACATGTTCACAATTTCACGTCAAAAAATTGCTAAAATGCCAGTTGAAATTTTTTCAAAGTCCCTTCAAAATTTTCCAATTTTTGTCCCAATTCTTCCCATTCCCATTGAAACTTTTCAAATCCCTCTCAAAATTGTTGAAATTCTCTTGAAGCTTTTAAAATTCTCTCTAGAATTTTCAAAATCCATGGCCACATGTTTACAATTTCACGTCAAAAAATGGCTAAAATTCCAGTTGAAATTTTTTCAAAGTCCCTTAAAAATTTTCCAATTTTTGTCCCAATTCTTCCCATTCCCATTGAAACTTTTCAAATCCCTCTCAAAATTGTTGAAATTCTGTTGAAGCTTTTAAAATTCTCTCTAGAATTTTCAAAATCCATGTCCACATGTTCACAATTTCATGTAAAAAAATGGCTAAAATTCCAGTTGAAATTTTTTCAAAGTCCCTTAAAAATTTTCCAATTTTTGTCCCAATTCTTCCCATTCCCATTGAAACTTTTCAAATCCCTCTCAAAATTGTTGAAATTCTGTTGAAGCTTTTAAAATTCTCTCTAGAATTTTCAAAATCCATGTCCACATGTTTACAATTTCACGTCAAAAAATTGCTAAAATTCCAGTTGAAATTTTTTCAAAGTCCTTTAAAAATTTTCCAATTTTTGTCCCAATTCTTCCCATTCCCATTGAAACTTTTCAAATCCCTCTCAAAATTGTTGAAATTCTGTTGAAGCTTTTAAAATTCTCTCTAGAATTTTCAAAATCCATGTCCACATGTTTACAATTTCACGTCAAAAAATTGCTAAAATTCCAGTTGAAATTTTTTCAAAGTCCCTTAAAAATTTTCCCATTTTTGTCCCAATTCTTCCCATTCCCATTGAAACTTTTCAAATCCCTCTCAAAATTGTTGAAATTCTCTTGAAGCTTTTAAAATTCTCTCTAGAATTTTCAAAATCCATGGCCACATGTTTAAATTTCACGTCAAAAAATGGCTAAAATTCCAGTTGAAATTTTTTCAAAGTCCCTTAAAAATTTTCCAATTTTTGTCCCAATTCTTCCCATTCCCATTGAAACTTTTCAAATCCCTCTCAAAATTGTTGAAATTCTCTTGAAGCTTTTAAAATTCTCTCTAGAATTTTCAAAATCCATGTCCACATGTTTACAATTTCACGTCAAAAAATGCTAAAATTCCAGTTGAAATTTTTTCAAAGTCCCTGAAAAATTTTCCAATTTTTGTCCCAATTCTTCCCATTCCCATTGAAACTTTTCAAATCCCTCTCAAAATTGTTGAAATTCTGTTGAAGCTTTTAAAATTCTCTCTAGAATTTTCAAAATCCACTTCAACATGTTCACAATTTCACGTAACAAAATGGCTAAAATTCCAGTTGAAATTTTTTCAAAGTCCCTTAAAAATTTTCCCATTTTTATCCCAATTCTTCCCATTCCCATTGAAACTTTTCAAATCCCTCTCAAAATTGTTGAAATTCTCTTGAAGCTTTTAAAATTCTCTCTAGAATTTTCAAAATCCATGTCCACATGTTCACAATTTCACTTAAAAAAATGGCTAAAATTCCAGTTGAAATTTTTTCAAAGTCCCTTAAAAATTTTCCAATTTTTGTCCCAATTCTTCCCATTCCCATTGAAACTTTTCAAATCCCTCTCCAAATTGTTGAAATTCTCTTGAAGCTTTTAAAATTCTCTCTAGAATTTTCAAAATCCATGTCCACATGTTTACAATTTCACGTCAAAAAATGGCTAAAATTCCAGTTGAAATTTTTTCAAAGTCCCTTAAAAATTTTCCAATTTTTGTCCCAATTCTTCCCATTCCCATTGAAACTTTTCAAATCCCTCTCAAAATTGTTGAAATTCTCTTGAAGCTTTTAAAATTCTCTCTAGAATTTTCAAAATCCATGTCCACATGTTTACAATTTCACGTCAAAAAATGGCTAAAATTCCAGTTGAAATTTTTTCAAAGTCCCTTAAAAATTTTCCAATTTTTGTCCCAATTCTTCCCATTCCCATTGAAACTTTTCAAATCCCTCTCAAAATTGTTGAAATTCTCTTGAAGCTTTTAAAATTCTCTCTAGAATTTTCAAAATCCATGTCCACATGTTTACAATTTCACGTAACAAAATGGCTAAAATTCCAGTTGAAATTTTTTCAAAGTCCCTTAAAAATTTTCCAATTTTTGTCCCAATTCTTCCCATTCCCATTGAAACTTTTCAAATCCCTCTCAAAATTGTTGAAATTCTCTTGAAGCTTTTAAAATTCTCTCTAGAATTTTCAAAATCCATGGCCACATGTTTACAATTTCACGTCAAAAAATGGCTAAAATTCCAGTTGAAATTTTTTCAAAGTCCCTGAAAAATTTTCCAATTTTTGTCCCAATTCTTCCCATTCCCATTGAAACTTTTCAAATCCCTCTCAAAATTCTTGAAATTCTCTTGAAGCTTTTAAAATTCTCTCTAGAATTTTCAAAATCCATGTCCACATGTTTACAATTTCACATAACAAAATGGCTAAAATTCCAGTTGAAATTTTTTCAAAGTCCCTTAAAAATTTTCCAATTTTTGTCCCAATTCTTCCCATTCCCATTGAAACTTTTCAAATCCCTCTCAAAATTGTTGAAATTCTGTTGATGCTTTTAAAATTCTCTCTAGAATTTTCAAAATCCATGGCCACATGTTTACAATTTCACGTCAAAAAATGGCTAAAATTCCAGTTGAAATTTTTTCAAAGTCCCTTAAAAATTTTCCAATTTTTGTCCCAATTCTTCCCATTCCCATTGAAACTTTTCAAATCCCTCTCAAAAGTGTTGAAATTCTGTTGAATCTTTTAAAATTCTCTCTAGAATTTTCAAAATCCATGTCCACATGTTCACAATTTCACTTAAAAAAATGGCTAAAATTCCAGTTGAAATTTTTTCAAAGTCCCTTAAAAATTTTCCAATTTTTGTCCCAATTCTTCCCATTCCCATTGAAACTTTTCAAATCCCTCTCAAAATTGTTGAAATTCTCTTGAAGCTTTTAAAATTCTCTCTAGAATTTTCAAAATCCATGTCCACATGTTTACAATTTCACGTAAAAAAATGGCTAAAATTCCAGTTGAAATTTTTTCAAAGTCCCTGAAAAATTTTCCAATTTTTGTCCCAATTCTTCCCATTCCCATTGAAACTTTTCAAATCCCTCTCAAAATTGTTGAAATTCTCTTGAAGCTTTTAAAATTCTCTCTAGAATTTTCAAAATCCATGTCCACATGTTTACAATTTCACGTCAAAAAATGGCTAAAATTCCAGTTGAAATTTTTTCAAAGTCCTTTAAAAATTTTCCAATTTTTGTCCCAATTCTTCCCATTCCCATTGAAACTTTTCAAATCCCTCTCAAAATTGTTGAAATTCTGTTGAAGCTTTTAAAATTCTCTCTAGAATTTTCAAAATCCATGGCCACATGTTCACAATTTCACTTAAAAAAATGGCTAAAATTCCAGTTGAAATTTTTTCAAAGTCCCTTAAAAATTTTCCAATTTTTGTCCCAATTCTTCCCATTCCCATTGAAACTTTTCAAATCCCTCTCAAAATTGTTGAAATTCTCTTGAAGCTTTTAAAATTCTCTCTAGAATTTTCAAAATCCATGTCCACATGTTTACAATTTCACGTCAAAAAATGGCTAAAATTCCAGTTGAAATTTTTTCAAAGTCCTTTAAAAATTTTCCAATTTTTGTCCCAATTCTTCCCATTCCCATTGAAACTTTTCAAATCCCTCTCAAAATTGTTGAAATTCTGTTGAAGCTTTTAAAATTCTCTCTAGAATTTTCAAAATCCATGTCCACATGTTTACAATTTCACGTCAAAAAATTGCTAAAATTCCAGTTGAAATTTTTTCAAAGTCCCTTAAAAATTTTCCAATTTTTGTCCCAATTCTTCCCATTCCCATTGAAACTTTTCAAATCCCTCTCAAAATTGTTGAAATTCTCTTGAAGCTTTTAAAATTCTCTCTAGAATTTTCAAAATCCACTTCAACATGTTCACAATTTCACGTAACAAAATGGCTAAAATTCCAGTTGAAATTTTTTCAAAGTCCCTTAAAAATTTTCCCATTTTTGTCCCAATTCTTCCCATTCCCATTGAAACTTTTCAAATCCCTCTCAAAATTGTTGAAATTCTCTTGAAGCTTTTAAAATTCTCTCTAGAATTTTCAAAATCCATGTCCACATGTTCACAATTTCACTTAAAAAAATGGCTAAAATTCCAGTTGAAATTTTTTCAAAGTCCCTTAAAAATTTTCCCATTTTTGTCCCAATTCTTCCCATTCCCATTGAAACTTTTCAAATCCCTCTCAAAATTGTTGAAATTCTCTTGAAGCTTTTAAAATTCTCTCTAGAATTTTCAAAATCCATGTCCACATGTTCACAATTTCACTTAAAAAAATGGCTAAAATTCCAGTTGAAATTTTTTCAAAGTCCCTTAAAAATTTTCCAATTTTTGTCCCAATTCTTCCCATTCCCATTGAAACTTTTCAAATCCCTCTCAAAATTGTTGAAATTCTCTTGAAGCTTTTAAAATTCTCTCTAGAATTTTCAAAATCCATGTCCACATGTTTACAATTTCACGTCAAAAAATGGCTAAAATTCCAGTTGAAATTTTTTCAAAGTCCCTTAAAAATTTTCCAATTTTTGTCCCAATTCTTCCCATTCCCATTGAAACTTTTCAAATCCCTCTCAAAAGTGTTGAAATTCTGTTGAAGCTTTTAAAATTCTCTCTAGAATTTTCAAAATCCATGTCCACATGTTTACAATTTCACGTCAAAAAATGCTAAAATTCCAGTTGAAATTTTTTCATAGTCCCTTAAAAATTTTCCAATTTTTGTCCCAATTCTTCCCATTCCCATTGAAACTTTTCAAATCCCTCTCAAAATTGTTGAAATTCTCTTGAAGCTTTTAAAATTCTCTCTAGAATTTTCAAAATCCATGGCCACATGTTTACAATTTCACGTCAAAAAATGGCTAAAATTCCAGTTGAAATTTTTTCAAAGTCCCTTAAAAATTTTCCAATTTTTGTCCCAATTCTTCCCATTCCCATTGAAACTTTTCAAATCCCTCTCAAAATTGTTGAAATTCTGTTGAAGCTTTTAAAATTCTCTCTAGAATTTTCAAAATCCATGTCCACATGTTCACAATTTCATGTAAAAAAATGGCTAAAATTCCAGTTGAAATTTTTTCAAAGTCCCTTAAAAATTTTCCAATTTTTGTCCCAATTCTTCCCATTCCCATTGAAACTTTTCAAATCCCTCTCAAAATTGTTGAAATTCTCTTGAAGCTTTTAAAATTCTCTCTAGAATTTTCAAAATCCATGGCCACATGTTTACAATTTCACGTCAAAAAATGGCTAAAATTCCAGTTGAAATTTTTTCAAAGTCCCTGAAAAATTTTCCAATTTTTGTCCCAATTCTTCCCATTCCCATTGAAACTTTTCAAATCCCTCTCAAAATTGTTGAAATTCTGTTGAAGCTTTTAAAATTCTCTCTAGAATTTTCAAAATCCATGTCCACATGTTTACAATTTCACGTAAAAAAAATTGCTAAAATTCCAGTTGAAATTTTTTCAAAGTCCCTTAAAAATTTTCCAATTTTTGTCCCAATTCTTCCCATTCCCATTGAAACTTTTCAAATCCCTCTCAAAATTGTTGAAATTCTCTTGAAGCTTTTAAAATTCTCTCTAGAATTTTCAAAATCCATGGCCACATGTTTACAATTTCACGTAAAAAAAATGCTAAAATTCCAGTTGAAATTTTTTCAAAGTCCCTGAAAATTTTCCAATTTTTGTCCCAATTCTTCCCATTCCCATTGAAACTTTTCAAATCCCTCTCAAAATTGTTGAAATTCTGTTGAAGCTTTTAAAATTCTCTCTAGAATTTTCAAAATCCACTTCAACATGTTCACAATTTCACGTAACAAAATGGCTAAAATTCCAGTTGAAATTTTTTCAAAGTCCCTTAAAAATTTTCCAATTTTTGTCCCAATTCTTCCCATTCCCATTGAAACTTTTCAAATCCCTCTCAAAATTGTTGAAATTCTCTTGAAGCTTTTAAAATTCTCTCTAGAATTTTCAAAATCCATGTCCACATGTTCACAATTTCACTTAAAAAAATGGCTAAAATTCCAGTTGAAATTTTTTCAAAAGTCCCTTAAAAATTTTCCAATTTTTGTCCCAATTCTTCCCATTCCCATTGAAAACTTTTCAAATCCCTCTCAAATTGTTGAAATTCTCTTGAAGCTTTAAAATTCTCTCTAGAATTTTCAAAATCCATGTCCACATGTTTACAATTTCACGTCAAAAAATGGCTAAAATTCCAGTTGAAATTTTTTCAAAGTCCCTTAAAAATTTTCCAATTTTTGTCCCAATTCTTCCCATTCCCATTGAAACTTTTCAAATCCCTCTCAAAATTGTAGAAATTCTCTTGAAGCTTTTAAAATTCTCTCTAGAATTTTTCAAAATCCATGTCCACATGTTCACAATTTCACGTCAAAAATGGCTAAAATTCCAGTTGAAATTTTTTCAAAGTCCTTAAAAATTTTCCAATTTTTGTCCCAATTCTTCCCATTCCCATTGAAACTTTTCAAATCCCTCTCAAAATTGTTGAAATTCTCTTGAAGCTTTTAAAAATTCTCTCTAGAATTTTCAAAATCCATGGCCACATGTTTACAATTTCACGTCAAAAATGGCTAAAATTCCAGTTGAAATTTTTTCAAAGTCCCTGAAAAATTTTCCAATTTTTGTCCCAATTCTTCCCATTCCCATTGAAACTTTTCAAATCCCTCTCAAATTGTTGAAATTCTCTTGAAGCTTTTAAAATTCTCTCTAGAATTTTCAAAATCCATGGCCACATGTTTACAATTTCACGTAACAAAATGGCTAAAATTCCAGTTGAAATTTTTTCAAAGTCCCTTAAAAATTTTCCAATTTTTGTCCCAATTCTTCCCATTCCCATTGAAACTTTTCAAATCCCTCTCAAAATTGTTGAAATTCTGTTGATGCTTTTAAAATTCTCTCTAGAATTTTCAAAATCCACTTCAACATGTTTACAATTTCACGTCAAAAAATGGCTAAAATTCCAGTTGAAATTTTTTCAAAGTCCCTTAAAAATTTTCCAATTTTTGTCCCAATTCTTCCCATTCCCATTGAAACTTTTCAAATCCCTCTCAAAAGTGTTGAAATTCTGTTGAAGCTTTTAAAATTCTCTCTAGAATTTTCAAAATCCATGTCCACATGTTCACAATTTCACTTAAAAAAATGGCTAAAATTCCAGTTGAAATTTTTTCAAAGTCCCTTAAAAATTTTCCAATTTTTGTCCCAATTCTTCCCATTCCCATTGAAACTTTTCAAATCCCTCTCAAAATTGTTGAAATTCTCTTGAAGCTTTTAAAATTCTCTCTAGAATTTTCAAAATCCATGTCCACATGTTTACAATTTCACGTAAAAAATGGCTAAAATTCCCAGTTGAAATTTTTTCAAAGTCCCTGAAAAATTTTCCAATTTTTGTTCCCAATTCTTCCCATTCCCATTGAAACTTTTCAAATCCCTCTCAAAATTGTTGAAATTCTCTTGAAGCTTTTAAAATTCTCTCTAGAATTTTCAAACTCCATGTCCACATGTTTACAATTTCACGTCAAAAATGGCTAAAATTCCAGTTGAAATTTTTTCAAAGTCCCTTAAAAATTTTCCAATTTTTGTCCCAATTCTTCCCATTCCCATTGAAACTTTTCAAATCCCTCTCAAAATTGTTGAAATTCTGTTGAAGCTTTAAAATTCTCTCTAGAATTTTCAAAATCCATGTCCACATGTTCACAATTTCATGTAACAAAATGGCTAAAATTCCAGTTGAAATTTTTTCAAAGTCCCTTAAAAATTTTCCAATTTTTGTCCCAATTCTTCCCATTCCCATTGAAACTTTTCAAATCCCTCTCAAAATTGTTGAAATTCTCTTGAAGCTTTTAAATTCTCTCTAGAATTTTCAAAATCCATGTCCACATGTTCACAATTTCACTTAAAAAAATGGCTAAAATTCCAGTTGAAATTTTTTCAAAGTCCCTTAAAAATTTTCCAATTTTTGTCCCAATTCTTCCCATTCCCATTGAAACTTTTCAAATCCCTCTCAAAATTGTTGAAATTCTCTTGAAGCTTTTAAAATTCTCTCTAGAATTTTCAAAATCCATGTCCACATGTTTACAATTTCACGTCAAAAAATGGCTAAAATTCCAGTTGAAATTTTTTCAAAGTCCCTTAAAAATTTTCCAATTTTTGTCCCAATTCTTCCCATTCCCATTGAAACTTTTCAAATCCCCTCTCAAAATTGTAGAAATTCTCTTGAAGCTTTTAAAATTCTCTCTAGAATTTTCAAAATCCATGTCCACATGTTTACAATTTCACGTCAAAAAATGGCTAAAATTCCAGTTGAAATTTTTTCAAAGTCCCTTAAAATTTTCCAATTTTTGTCCCAATTCTTCCCATTCCCATTGAAACTTTTCAAATCCCTCTCAAAATTGTTGAAATTCTCTTGAAGCTTTTAAAAATTCTCTCTAGAATTTTCAAAATCCATGTCCACATGTTTACAATTTTCACGTCAAAAAATGGCTAAAATTCCAGTTGAAATTTTTTCAAAGTCCCTTAAAATTTTCCAATTTTTGTCCCAATTCTTCCCATTCCCATTGAAACTTTCAAATCCCTCTCAAAATTGTTGAAATTCTGTTGATGCTTTTAAAATTCTCTCTAGAATTTTCAAAATCCATGGCCACAGGTTTACAATTTCACGTCAAAAAATGGCTAAATTCCAGTTGAAATTTTTTCAAAGTCCCTTAAAAATTTTCCAATTTTTGTCCCAATTCTTCCATTCCCATTGAAACTTTTCAAATCCCTCTCAAAAGTGTTGAAATTCTGTTGAAGCTTTTAAAATTCTCTCTAGAATTTTCAAATCCATGTCCACATGTTCACAATTTCACTTAAAAAATGGCTAAAATTCCAGTTGAAAATTTTTTCAAAGTCCCTTAAAAATTTTCCAATTTTTGTTCCCAATTCTTCCCATTCCCATTGAAACTTTTCAAATCCCTCTCAAAATTGTTGAAATTCTCTGAAGCTTTTAAAATTCTCTCTAGAATTTTCAAAATCCATGTCCACATGTTTACAATTTCACGTAAAAAAATGGCTAAAATTCCAGTTGAAATTTTTTCAAAGTCCCTGAAAAATTTTCCAATTTTTGTCCCAATTCTTCCCATTCCCATTGAAACTTTTCAAATCCCTCTCAAATTGTTGAAATTCTCTTGAAGCTTTTAAAATTCTCTCTAGAATTTTCAAACTCCATGTCCACATGTTTACAATTTCACGTCAAAAAATGGCTAAAATTCCAGTTGAAATTTTTTCAAAGTCCTTTAAAAATTTTCCAATTTTTGTCCCAATTCTTCCCATTCCATTGAAACTTTTCAAAATCCCTCTCAAAATTGTAGAAATTCTCTTGAAGCTTTTAAAATTCTCTCTAGAATTTTCAAAATCATGTCCACATGTTTACAATTTCACGTCAAAAAATGGCTAAAATTCCAGTTGAAATTTTTTCAAAGTCCCTTAAAAATTTTCCAATTTTTGTCCCAATTCTTCCATTCCCATTGAAACTTTTCAAATCCCTCTCAAAATTGTTGAAATTCTGTTGAAGCTTTTAAAATTCTCTCTAGAATTTTCAAAATCCATGTCCACATGTTCACAATTTCATGTAAAAAAATGGCTAAAATTCCAGTTGAAATTTTTTCAAAGTCCCTGAAAAAATTTTCCATTTCTGTCCCAATTCTTCCCATTCCCATTGAAACTTTTCAAATCCCTCTCAAAATTGTTGAAATTCTGTTGAAGCTTTTAAAATTCTCTCTAGAATTTTCAAAATCCATGTCCACATGTTTACAATTTCACGTAAAAAATTGCTAAAATTCCAGTTGAAATTTTTTCAAAGTCCCTTAAAAATTTCCAATTTTTGTCCCAATTCTTCCCATTCCCATTGAAACTTTTCAATCCCTCTCAAAATTGTTGAAATTCTCTTGAAGCTTTTAAAATTCTCTCTAGAATTTTCAAAATCCATGGCCACATGTTTACAATTTCACGTAAAAAAAATGCTAAAATTCCAGTTGAAATTTTTTCAAAGTCCCTGAAAAATTTTCCAATTTTTGTCCCAATTCTTCCCATTCCCATTGAAACTTTTCAAATCCCTCTCAAAATTGTTGAAATTCTGTTGAAGCTTTTAAAATTCTCTCTAGAATTTTCAAAATCCACTTCAACATGTTCACAATTTCACGTAACAAAATGGCTAAAATTCCAGTTGAAATTTTTTCAAAGTCCCTTAAAAATTTTCCCATTTTTGTCCCAATTCTTCCCTTTCCCATTGAAACTTTTCAAATCCCTCTCAAAATTGTTGAAATTCTCTTGAAGCTTTTTAAAATTCTCTCTAGAATTTTCAAAATCCATGTCCACATGTTCACAATTTCACGTCAAAAAATGGCTAAAATTCCAGTTGAAATTTTTTCAAAGTCCCTTAAAAATTTTCCAATTTTTGTCCCAATTCTTCCCATTCCCATTGAAACTTTTCAAATCCCTCTCAAAATTGTTGAAAATTCTCTTGAAGCTTTTAAAATTCTCTCTAGAATTTTCAAAATCCATGTCCACATGTTTACAATTTCACGTCAAAAAATGGCTAAAATTCCAGTTGAAATTTTTTCAAAGTCCCTTAAAAATTTTCCAATTTTTGTCCCAATTCTTCCCATTCCCATTGAAACTTTTCAAATCCCTCTCAAAATTGTTGAAATTCTCTTGAAGCTTTTAAAATTCTCTCTAGAATTTTCAAAATCCATGTCCACATGTTTACAATTTCACGTCAAAAAATGGCTAAAATTCCAGTTGAAATTTTTTCAAAGTCCCTTAAAAATTTTCCAATTTTTGTCCCAATTCTTCCCATTCCCATTGAAACTTTTCAAATCCCTCTCAAAATTGTTGAAATTCTCTTGAAGCTTTTAAAATTCTCTCTAGAAATTTTCAAAATCCATGGCCACATGTTCACAATTTCACTTAAAAAAATGGCTAAAATTCCAGTTGAAATTTTTTCAAAGTCCCTTAAAAATTTCCAATTTTTGTCCCAATTCTTCCCATTCCATTGAAACTTTTCAAATCCCTCTCAAAATTGTTGAAATTCTCTTGAAGCTTTTAAAAATTCTCTCTAGAATTTTCAAAATCCATGTCCACATGTTTACAATTTCACGTCAAAAAATTGGCTAAAATTCCAGTTGAAATTTTTTCAAAGTCCCTTAAAAATTTTTCCAATTTTTGTCCCAATTCTTCCCATTCCCATTGAAACTTTTCAAATCCCTCTCAAAAGTGTTGAAATTCTGTTGAAGCTTTTAAAATTCTCTCTAGAATTTTCAAAATCCATGTCCACATGTTCACAATTTCACTTAAAAAAAATGGCTAAAATTCCAGTTGAAATTTTTTCAAAGTCCCTTAAAAATTTTCCAATTTTTGTCCCAATTCTTCCCATTCCCATTGAAACTTTTCAAATCCCTCTCAAAATTGTTGAAATTCTCTTGAAGCTTTTAAAATTCTCTCTAGAATTTTCAAAATCCATGTCCACATGTTTACAATTTCACGTCAAAAAATGGCTAAAATTCCAGTTGAAATTTTTTCAAAGTCCCTTAACAATTTTCTAATTTTTGTCCCAATTCTTCCCATTCCCATTGAAACTTTTCAAATCCCTCTCAAAATTGTTGAAATTCTCTTGAAGCTTTTAAAATTCTCTCTAGAATTTTCAAAATCCATGTCCACATGTTTACAATTTCACGTCAAAAAATGGCTAAAATTCCAGTTGAAATTTTTTCAAAGTCCCTTAAAAATTTTCCAATTTTTGTCCCAATTCTTCCCTTTCCCATTGAAACTTTTCAAATCCCTCTCAAAATTGTTGAAATTCTCTTGAAGCTTTTAAAATTCTCTCTAGAATTTTCAAAATCCATGTCCACATGTTTACAATTTCACGTAACAAAATGGCTAAAATTCCAGTTGAAATTTTTTCAAAGTCCCTTAAAATTTTCCAATTTTTGTCCCAATTCTTCCCATTCCCATTGAAACTTTTCAAATCCCTCTCAAAAGTGTTGAAATTCTGTTGAAGCTTTTAAAATTCTCTCTAGAATTTTCAAAATCCATGTCCACATGTTCACAATTTCACTTAAAAAAATGGCTAAAATTCCAGTTGAAATTTTTTCAAAGTCCCTTAAAAATTTTCCAATTTTTGTCCCAATTCTTCCCATTCCCATTGAAACTTTTCAAATCCCTCTCAAAATTGTTGAAATTCTCTTGAAGCTTTTAAAATTCTCTCTAGAATTTTCAAAATCCATGTCCACATGTTTACAATTTCACGTCAAAAAATGGCTAAAATTCCAGTTGAAATTTTTTCAAAGTCCCTTAAAAATTTTCCAATTTTTGTCCCAATTCTTCCCTTTCCCATTGAAACTTTTCAAATCCCTCTCAAAATTGTTGAAATTCTCTTGAAGCTTTTAAAATTCTCTCTAGAATTTTCAAAATCCATGTCCACATGTTTACAATTTCACGTAACAAAATGGCTAAAATTCCAGTTGAAATTTTTTCAAAGTCCCTTTAAAAATTTCCAATTTTTGTCCCAATTCTTCCCATTCCCATTGAAACTTTTCAAATCCCTCTCAAAATTGTAGAAATTCTGTTGAAGCTTTTAAAATTCTCTCTAGAATTTTCAAAATCCATGTCCACATGTTTACAATTTCATGTCAAAAAATTGCTAAAATTCCAGTTGAAATTTTTTCAAAGTCCCTTAAAATTTTCCAATTTTTGTCCCAATTCTTCCCATTCCCATTGAAACTTTTCAAATCCCTCTCAAAATTGGTTGAAATTCTGTTGAAGCTTTTAAAATTCTCTCTAGAATTTTCAAAATCCATGTCCACATGTTTACAATTTCACGTCAAAAAATTGCTAAAATTCCAGTTGAAATTTTTTCAAAGTCCCTTAAAAATTTTCCAATTTTTGTCCAATTCTTCCCTTTCCCATTGAAACTTTTCAAATCCCTCTCAAAATTGTTGAAATTCTCTTGAAGCTTTAAAATTCTCTCTAGAATTTTCAAAATCCATGTCCACATGTTTACAATTTCACGTCAAAAATGGCTAAAATTCCAGTTGAAATTTTTTCAAAGTCCCTTAAAAAATTTTCCAATTTTTGTCCCAATTCTTCCCATTCCCATTGAAACTTTTCAAATCCCTCTCAAAATTGTTGAAATTCTGTTGAAGCTTTTAAAATTCTCTCTAGAATTTTCAAAATCCATGGCCACCTGTTTACAATTTCACGTCAAAAAATGGCTAAAATTCCAGTTGAAATTTTTTCAAAGTCCCTTAAAAATTTTCCAATTTTTGTCCCAATTCTTCCCATTCCCATTGAAACTTTTCAAATCCCTCTCAAAATTGTTGAAATTCTCTTGAAGCTTTTAAAATTCTCTCTAGAATTTTCAAAATCCATGGCCACATGTTTGCAATTTCACGTCAAAAAATGGCTAAAATTCACAGTTGAAATTTTTTCAAAGTCCCTTAAAAATTTTCCAATTTTTGTCCCAATTCTTCCCATTCCCATTGAAACTTTTCAAATCCCTCTCAAAATTGTTGAAATTCTCTTGAAGCTTTTAAAATTCTCTCTAGAATTTTCAAATCCATGTCCACATGTTCACAATTTCACGTCAAAAAATGGCTAAAATTCCAGTTGAAATTTTTTCAAAGTCCCTTAAAAAATTTTCCAATTTTTGTCCCAATTCTTCCCATTCCCATTGAAACTTTTCAAATCCCTCTCAAAATTGTTGAAATTCTCTTGAAGCTTTTAAAATTCTCTCTAGAATTTTCAAAATCCATGGCCACATGTTTACAATTTCACGTCAAAAAATGGCTAAAATTCCAGTTGAAATTTTTTCAAAGTCCCTTAAAAATTTTCCAATTTTTGTCCCAATTCTTCCCATTCCCATTGAAACTTTTCAAATCCCTCTCAAAATTGTTGAAATTCTCTTGAAGCTTTTAAAAATTCTCTCTAGAATTTTCAAAATCCATGTCCACATGTTTACAATTTCACGTCAAAAATGGCTAAAATTCCAGTTGAAATTTTTTCAAAGTCCCTTAAAAATTTTCCAATTTTTGTCCCAATTCTTCCCTTTCCCATTGAAACTTTTCAAATCCCTCTCAAAATTGTTGAAATTCTCTTGAAGCTTTTAAAATTCTCTCTAGAATTTTCAAAATCCATGGCCACATGTTTACAATTTCACGTAACAAAATGGCTAAAATTCCAGTTGAAATTTTTTCAAAGTCCCTTAAAAATTTTCCAATTTTTGTCCCAATTCTTCCCATTCCCATTGAAACTTTTCAAATCCCTCTCAAAAGTGTTGAAATTCTGTTGAAGCTTTTAAAATTCTCTCTAGAATTTTCAAAATCCATGTCCACATGTTCACAATTTCACTTTAAAAAAATGGCTAAAATTCCAGTTGAAATTTTTTCAAAGTCCCTTAAAAATTTTCCAATTTTTGTCCCAATTCTTCCCATTCCCATTGAAACTTTTCAAATCCCTCTCAAAATTGTTGAAATTCTCTTGAAGCTTTTAAAATTCTCTCTAGAATTTTCAAAATCCATGTCCACATGTTTACAATTTCACGTCAAAAAATGGCTAAAATTCCAGTTGAAATTTTTTCAAAGTCCCTTAAACATTTTCCAATTTTTGTCCCAATTCTTCCCATTCCCATTGAAATTTTTCAAATCCCTCTCAAAATTGTTGAAATTCTCTTGAAGCTTTTAAAATTCTCTCTAGAATTTTCAAAATCCATGTCCACATGTTTAAAATTTCACGTCAAAAAATGGCTAAAATTCCAGTTGAAATTTTTTCAAAGTCCCTTAAAAATTTTCCAATTTTGTCCCAATTCTTCCCTTTCCCATTGAAACTTTTCAAATCCCTCTCAAAATTGTTGAAATTCTCTTGAAGCTTTTAAATTCTCTCTAGAATTTTCAAAATCCATGTCCACATGTTTACAATTTCACGTAACAAAATGGCTAAAATTCCAGTTTGAAATTTTTTCAAAGTCCCTTAAAAATTTTCCAATTTTTGTCCCAATTCTTCCCATTCCCATTGAAACTTTTCAAATCCCTCTCAAAATTGTTGAAATTCTCTTGAAGCTTTTAAAATTCTCTCTAGAATTTTCAAAATCCATGTCCACATGTTCACATTTCACGTCAAAAAATGGCTAAAATTCCAGTTGAAATTTTTTTCAAAGTCCCTTAAAAATTTTCCAATTTTTGTCCCAATTCTTCCCATTCCCATTGAAACTTTTCAAATCCCTCTCAAAATTGTGGAAATTCTCTTGAAGCTTTTAAAATTCTCTCTAGAATTTTCAAAATCCATGTCCACATGTTCACAATTTCACGTCAAAAAATGGCTAAAATTCCAGTTGAAATTTTTTCAAAGTCCCTTAAAAATTTTCCAATTTTTGTCCCAATTCTTCCCATTCCCATTGAAACTTTTCAAATCCCTCTCAAAATTGTTGAAATTCTCTTGAAGCTTTTAAAATTCTCTCTAGAATTTTCAAAATCCATGGCCACATGTTTACAATTTCACGTCAAAAAATGGCTAAAATTCCAGTTGAAAATTTTTTCAAAGTCCCTTAAAAATTTTCCAATTTTTGTCCCAATTCTTCCCCATTCCCATTGAAACTTTCAAATCCCTCTCAAAAGTGTTGAAATTCTCTTGAAGCTTTTTAAAATTCTCTCTAGAATTTTCAAAAATCCATGTCCACATGTTCACAATTTCACGTCAAAAAATGGCTAAAATTCCAGTTGAAATTTTTTCAAGTCCCTTAAAAATTTTCCAATTTTTGTCCCAATTCTTCCCTTTCCCATTGAAACTTTTCAAATCCCTCTCAAAATTGTTGAAATTCTCTTGAAGCTTTTAAAATTCTCTCTAGAATTTTCAAAATCCATGTCCACATGTTTACAATTTCACGTAACAAAATGGCTAAAATTCCAGTTGAAATTTTTTCAAAGTCCTTAACAATTTTCCAATTTTTGTCCCAATTCTTCCCATTCCCATTGAAACTTTTCAAATCCCTCTCAAAATTGTTGAAATTCTCTTGAAGCTTTTAAAATTCTCTCTAGAATTTTCAAAATCCATGTCCACATGTTTACAATTTCACGTCAAAAAATGGCTAAAATTCCAGTTGAAATTTTTTCAAAGTCCCTTAAAAATTTTCCAATTTTGTCCCAATTCTTCCCTTTCCCATTGAAACTTTTCAAATCCCTCTCAAAATTGTTGAAATTCTCTTGAAGCTTTTAAAATTCTCTTCTAGAATTTTTCAAAATCCATGTCCACATGTTTACAATTTCACGTCAAAAAATGGCTAAAATTCCAGTTGAAATTTTTTCAAAGTCCCTTAAAAATTTTCCAATTTTTGTCCCAATTCTTCCCATTCCCATTGAAACTTTTCAAATCCCTCTCAAAATTGTTGAAATTCTGTTGAAGCTTTTAAAATTCTCTCTAGAATTTTCAAAATCCATGTCCACATGTTTACAATTTCACGTCAAAAAAATGGCTAAAAATTCCAGTTGAAATTTTTTCAAAGTCCCTGAAAAATTTTCCAATTTTTGTCCCAATTCTTCCCATTCCCATTGAAACTTTTCAAATCCCTCTCAAAATTGTTGAAATTCTCTTGAAGCTTTTAAAATTCTCTCTAGAATTTTCAAAATCCATGGCCACATGTTTACAATTTCACGTCAAAAATGGCTAAAATTCCAGTTGAAATTTTTCAAAGTCCCTTAAAATTTTCCAATTTTTGTCCCAATTCTTTCCCATTCCCATTGAAACTTTTCAAATCCCTCTCAAAATTGTTGAAATTCTCTTGAAGCTTTTAAAATTCTCTCTAGAATTTTCAAAAATCCATGGCCACATGTTTACAATTTCACGTCAAAAAATGGCTAAAATTCCAGTTGAAATTTTTTCAAAGTCCCTTAAAAATTTTCCAATTTTTGTCCCAATTCTTCCCTTTCCCATTGAAACTTTTCAAATCCCTCTCAAAATTGTTGAAATTCTCTTGAAGCTTTTTAAAATTCTCTCTAGAATTTTCAAAATCCATGTCCACATGTTTACAATTTCACGTAACAAAATGGCTAAAATTCCAGTTGAAATTTTTTCAAAGTCCCTTAAAAATTTTCCAATTTTTGTCCCAATTCTTCCCATTCCCATTGAAACTTTTCAAATCCCTCTCAAAATTGTAGAAATTCTGTTGAAGCTTTTAAAATTCTCTCTAGAATTTTCAAAATCCATGGCCACAGGTTTACAATTTCACGTCAAAAAATGGCTA
>NW_028115323.1:0-53899 GCF_964273445.1 Streptopelia decaocto | reverse complement strand
CTTGTCCTTTTCCAGACCTTCCTCCAGCTCGGTGTCTGAGCCCTGGGTGGTGCTGGCTGGAGGTGCCATGAGGAGCAGGGCCTGCGCCCGCTGGCTGCCGAGGAGTCAGCCCTGCTCTGCAGCAGGGAGCATGGGAACGGGGGGCATGGGCCAGAACTGGGGTTCAGCTTTGTCAGATGGAGCCACAACATGTATCACCTTTCCTAAGGGCTGAGCACTCCATGTTTGTCCAAGGACACCCACGACTCCTTTCAAAAACCCAACTTTATTTTCTCTGCACAGCATCTCTTTGCTTCTCCATGGGGCTTTCGATAAAACAAAGATGCTGTAAGACAAGTTTGCATCCTGGAGGGAAGCTCACAGCTTGGAAGGAAACATCAACAAGACAGCCAAGAGTCCTAATGATGGCATTTGATTGAGGGAGACTCAGCTCATTCCCCAGCCCCACAGACTGCATTGCCCACACCCCACAGGTCAGAGCAAAGCTGGGACACTTGTGCCCATGGACACACCTGCAGGAAAGGACCCACAAGATCAGGCTGTGACTCTGCAGTTGAAACTGCCATCCCCAGAGAGCCTGACAGCAAGAACAAGTTCCCAACAGCAGTGACCCAGAGCAGGGGAGCAAGAAGGAAAATGCGGTGAGGGTGGGTGTGAGAGAGGCCAGGGCAGAGGCAGCCGGGCACTCAGACAGCGTCACCCTTCCCCAGCTGTGCAGCCACCTCCCAGACACCAACACTGCCGGGCAGCTGCTCTCAGCCCCTGTGCTCTGCAGAGGAACTGGAGCTCTGGCTGCACAGGAGCTGCTTCATGCCTTGGAGCCCCCGGCCCTGAGGGCAGAGGCTTTGCTGGGTGGGACAGGAGGCCAGGGGGCTGCTCACAGGAGGGATCTGACCTGCAGGGGATCACAGGGACTTTGCTCTGTTCTCCCTCCCATACCAATTACGGGTTCAGTTTCCTCTCATTTCTGATCATTTCCCTGCTGCCTGGAGATTCTCCCCCTGGGAGGTGTTTCCCTGTCCATGTCTCTTCCCTGTCAGTTCTCACAGACCATCCCACCCTCTGTGCCCTCCCCCTGGCCCTACAGATCCTGCCTGTTCACAGGGCACTGCCTGGGGGCATCTTCCTGTTTGCAGGCTGGAAAACAGGACAGGTCAGACTAAGGCAGATGGGTCCAGCCAAGGTGATGCAGGTGCTGTGCACAGGTAGAGGGGTGGTGAAGGGATGTCATGAGCCTTCTGGCAGATGTACTGATCACTCACAGTTGCAGTTCAGGAGTCTCAGTGACTTGTTTAAGCATGAGAGGCATCTGCTTGGAAAAATGCCAGGGGTGATCTGGAGCTGTGAGCAGCCCTGACCCACACAGCACCCTCTCCACAGCAGAAGCAACTTTCCTGCCCTGATAGGGGTCGCTCCTTCCCCCCACAGCTTCTCCCCACAGCACCGTGGGGATCTCCCCGGGCAGGCTGAGTGCTGACCCTGGCAGGTGGCAGAGTCCCTGCCCGGCACAGCCCTGGGGTGCAGGGACCCTGCTCTGCAGGACAGCCCTGGGCACCCCTGGGTGCTCACCTGGCTTCACAGCTGTTCAACATGGCCTGACAAGAGCCCCGTCCTTACAGACCCCACAAGCTATGCCTGTGCCAGTTTTAGGAGATGCCTCCAGGAGCTACAGCTGCACTGCCCTGCACCCAGAGACTTACCATGGCAAGGGCTGCAAAGGTTTCTCCTCCAGTGAGCTCTCAGTCATCCTCCCAGTCCTGACCACCTTTAATCTCTCTCTGCCTTGCTCGTCTCCTGAGATCCCCAGGCAGAGCCCTCAGCCCTGCTGCGTGTGCAGAGGAGCTGCTCCTGGGCAGAGCTGTCTCTCTGCAGCGCTGCCGCTGCCATGAGCTCCCTGTGTCCCAGGAGCCCAGCCCAGCTCAGCAGCACAGGAGCAGCCCAAGGCGCTTTAATGACCCCTCTGGTGGGTTTGGTGCTGAGTCCATGGACCTCAGACCCTGAGGGGAATGTGAAGAAAGTTCTCAAGAAGTCAAAGTCAGATGCAAACTCCAAAGTTTCCTGTAATATAAACAGGTCTCACTGAGGGACACAACTGAAGAACTGACTCCAGAGTTTGGTTAGAGCAGAAAACTGGAGGCAATGATGACAGGTCAGGAAAAGCAATGTAAAGGTGTCTCTGATGCTCAGTAAACCTGGATGTGTTTCATTAACCAAAGGACTAAGCCCTGACCCCCAACCCTGGGGAGTCAGATCCTGTCCTTCCCACGTTGCCCAGGGCCCTTCCTGGGACGGTGTGATGTGGGGCTGTGCAAGGCCAAGGGCAGGTCTATGGTCCCACACCTCCCAGGTTCCTGGCTGGGGACAAGGCGGGTTTTGCAGCTCATTCACAACATCTTCCTGACATGGGTGACTTAGGAGTCAGTGGGTTGAGGTGCCCTGTGGGACTTCACACTTACAAACCAGAAAGAGTTGGTCAGGATGGAACAGTCAGGGATGGGGAAGTGGAGCTGAGGCTCCTGGGAGATGAGAACAAGGCCAAGAGCAGGATTTCAGGAGAGCAAACTTTGGCCTGCTGAGGGACCTGCCTGGGTCCTGTGGGATATGACCTTGGTGTCTGCAGTGCTTTTCTCTCCCATCTCCTCCCTCCTCTCTCCCACCTGCTGTTGTGCAGCGTTTTTTACCCTTTCTCAAATACAATATCCCAGAGGTGCTGCCGGCATCACTCAGTGGCTCAGATTTGGCAAGGAGTGGGTCCATCTTGGAGCAGCTGAAATCAGCTCTGTCTGACATTGATCAAACTCCTGTTGTCTTCTCAGAGAGGTGACAACCGTAGCACAACCACACTCAGCCCCAGCTCCAAGACTTTGCCATGTAAACCCAGTACAGGGTGACAACGTGTTCAGTGTTACAAACTACTTGATCATGGAGAAGAAATGGAAGAGATATTCTGTCAGTAACCTGAGGAAGTTACCAGTCAATGAGCAGCCTCCTATGGGGAACTGTAATTGCCCTGACACTCACTGGCCAGGAAAAGCTGCAGGTGCCAACAGTCCAGAGGATCCTGGGCCAACATCTTAACATGTCTGCCTGTTGGGCCAACAAGGGTGATGTTCACCTGAATCTGGAATTTGGAAACAAGGAAGAGCTGGTGAGGGATGTGAACATCAGTGTCCACCTTGGCTGTTGTGAGCAGGACACAGAGGGGTGCCAGGCACCAGAGGGGAGGGAGGAAGGCCAGCAGCAGAGCACAGGCTGGTGGAATCCAGAGGAGAAGACTTTCACATACTGGGGGATGGTAGGCAAAGTGGTGACATGGAAGTAGATCTGAAGGGTGAAGTAGCTCAGGAAATCTGATAATCCTTACAGGACAGGCTGCTCCAAGCACAAGAATGATCTCTCCAAGTACCCATGAAAAGAAGCATTTATCTCGTGAGGCTGCTCCTCTGAACTGATGGAGCTGCAGGGCAAAAAGGCAGCACACAGGAGGTGGGAGCAGGGGAAGCTGCAAAGGAGGAATTTAGAAACCTTGTGCATGGATGTGGGGATGATGCCAAAGCTGCCGTGGACTTGGTACCTGCACGGGAAGGGCAGCAAGATGAGCTGACAGAGCTTAACTTGCAGTAAGAGAATAGACAGGGTGAAAGTGGGCCTGCTGCTAAACTTCATAAGAGTAGAATCAGACAGGACTGGGGTTCGTCATGGCTTCTTTGCCTCCATCTTTACCAGCAAGGTCTCCTGGGACTTGGTTCCTGAAGGCAGGAGTCTGGAGAACACCCAGCAGTGGATGGGGCACAAGTCAGGGGTGACCTGAGCAAACTCAGACACCGTTACAGAACAGGAGATGGGTCACTTGACCAGCTCCCCGAACACAAGTATCACTGTGCTGTGGCACCTGAGATTGCCAGGGACACCCACCTCTTGGTCCAGAGGAGTGTGACTCCTCTTGAGGTGTCCTGGATTATCTCCTCATGCACATGGTGATTTAGGCACCCACTTTTCTGACATATTCAGTCTTTATCAGGAGATGAAACACATCAGTATGGACTGGAGGCTGCTGATGCCACGTGTTCTGGAAAGGGAGGGAAGGGCGAGCAGGAAAGGAAATATAATAAATTTGGCTTAACTGCTATATATTGTGGAAATGCTCTCTGTTTGGCTGTTCCTGAAATCTTTCTAATCATCCACACCCGACTTGAAGCCTTTAGGAAAATGATGCACAGAGCCTTGGCCTTTAAGAGCATTTTCGATGTCGATGAGCCCTCTGCTGCCATGATCCTGAACTGCAGCTACTGAAAGAATGAATAAACCTCCAATGAAGTGAAAGGCAAAAGCAAACCCCAAGTTCCTGCCACGTGAGCCCTTGATGCTTGTTCATCACCAGAATGGCTGAGCCCTGACCCCTGGGACCTGGTAGATTTTTCTCCAATGTTTTTCAAGGCTTTTCCTGTGGTCAGTGTGAGTGTTTCGTGTTTTGGTTGTGGGTTTTATTTAAAGTGCTGTTGCTTTAACTGCAAGTCTCTGGTTTTCTGTGGAGTTGGAAATGCCTGTGAGCAAATCACAACTCATCCAGCTTCTTTCATACACCTGGCAATGGTCACCAGTCACCTCAATGTCCCAGTCCCAGACTCGCTTGAATCCCCTATTTGGATCCATACCCATCACTGCAGGAGGTTCATGGATCCACCAGGTTCATGGATGATTCCTGAGGTCCATCCAAGTGTGGGCAGAGCAGGGGCAGCTCCTGTGCCATGACTGAGCACAGCCACCCCAGCAGCAGCTGTTCCCCATCTCCCAGGCACAGCCATGCCCACAGGATGGAAATGTCACTGCCACACATGATTAGCCCAAGAGAGGCCTTTCTTCTTTCCATATTCCCAGGAAAATCTTCCTCCTATTCCTCCTCCGCCTGCAGACATCAACTGCTTTCCATTTCTGGGCTCAGACATGGCTGGAAGGGTTCATTAAAGCCATCAGCCATCTCATTGCTTCTCCCTGACATGCCCTGACCCTCTCCCACACCTACAATGGCCAATCATGGCTGCTCAGGCCTCCCGCTCTTCAGAAGAGGCCTTGAGCTTCTTGGTTCTTCCTGGTGCTTATTATAAACTTCCTCCCTCTCTCCAGAGTTCACCGTGACCTTTCTTGTCCATAACAGCCCCTTTATGACCATGTCTTACTAAATGGTTGTGTTTGTATGATCATTTGTGCAGAAAGGGCAGTCACAGAACAGCACCCAATATGTCAAAACTGATGCCGAGTGAAATGCCGTAAAGACCCGATGAGTTCCCCCTGTGTCTGTGTCTCCCCTGGAAGGAGTCTGTCCCGAGAAGGGGATCCAGCTCCTGCCACTCTCTGCAGAGGCACATGAGCAGTGTCCATCACCGGGGGACACAAAGGGTGACATTTGCCACACCACCCTTCATCTGAACCACTTAGATGTGTGCTTGTGGATGAGCTATGAAGCCTTATAGTGCAAATACATATTTAATTGTCATTGCCAGAGGGGCGACCACAGATGCAGTGTACTATTTTACAGATATGTAAATATAAGCATATACGACTGACATTCCTAGACATATTACACAAACACTTGAAGGATTATTCATACCTTTAACATGATTATCCTCAGAAGGCCACTAGCTTTGCATCTCAGGAAATGGGATCCAGAGTTCAAGGGCAGGATGGTTTGGGCTCCGTCCTGGGATCTGGAAACTGAAACGTGCTCCCATCTCCCAGCCCCCTGCCCTCCTCAGTGAGGGTGTGAGACATTCTGCCAGCGAGGGCTGAACTCACAGCCATGACCAGTATCTTATGTCCAACTGCAGCCAATGGTGTCCTGCCAGCTCAGGATTGGAGCTTCCATTGCTGGACGTGTTTTAAAGCTGTGGAGAGGTGCTGCTATGGCATATGGTTTAGTGGTGGACTTGGCAGTGTTTGATTTACGGTAGGACGCTGTGTTCTTAAGGGTCTTTTCCAACCTAAATTATTCTCTGATTCTATGATTTGGGTTGAAACCATTTCAGTTCCATCACCTCCAGCTTCCCTCGGAGGCGGCTGTTGTGTGGCACAACTGTCCTGGCTCTCCAGGCAGGTTGGGCACTGGGTTGGTGTCTGCATTGGCAATTTTCCCCTTCCTGGGGTAAAAGGATCTTGAGCAGAGACAGTTGTAGAGATTTGGGTCACAGGGGTTTGCAGCAATCCTGTCAAACTCTGAGCAGGATGAGCTCTGGAGCCCAGGAAAAATGGAGATGCTCTGAAGGATGTTTGTAAACAGTGGTGCTGTCACTAGTAACAGTAACAGGGAACTTCTTATTCTCACTGATGATGATGATGATGATTTAAGTCTCTTTAATTTCATTCCTAACAGTCATTCTTGCTTTTCCAAGCATCTACTACACCTCAGCAGTTGTGTATTGAAATAATTTCTTAGAACAATGCTTTTTCTCTCACTTCTTTTTTGTTATAATCATTTAAAGAGTACACCTCTTGGACAGAATTACCCCCAAGTTGTCCTTCTTTCATTATTTTTCTACCTTTTAATTATTTCTTATGTGGTGTGATGTGGAGGTTGCATAGGAGAATAGTTTCTTTTTGAGACAAAGATGGCCAAGGAACAGATCCCAGGTCAGTGCAAAGGCACAAAGGAAACCAGAATCTTTATGTGTGTGCACTGACACACACTGTCACCTGCATTTCCAGTCTCTGCAGTCCCAACAGTGCAGCAGAGTCTGGAGTTCTGAGCTCCCTTCATCTGCCCTGCATGACACGTGTAAAATGGAACTACCCCAGTTCAATGGCTGGTTTTGATTCTTTTCACAGCCTGAAGCACCACATGGGTCAGGAGACAAGCCAGGATACCCAACAAGGACTCATATACCCTTCACGTAGATTTTAGGTGTTCCCTGGCATCTCAGCAGACATGTCACGCTGATATCTGGGTGCAAGGAGCTGGTCAAGTGCCTCGTTTCCTTTTTTGTAATGATGGATTTGCTGCCTGGCTGATGTGCAGACTCTGTGCATGGATGCTGACACCTGTTGAGCAACCTGCTCTGAAAGGGTTAACAACATGTGCTGTTCTTTCTGGAAGGGCATTACGACAGCAAAAGAAGAAGACCTTGGGTCAGAGCAAAAGAGAAAGGATGGAAAAGATGTGGTCAGGACTGTTTGGGGGCACTTGTAAAGCAGCCCTGCACCTCATGTGAATAACTTCTGTGGTCTGGGAGAACCTGAGAGTTCTCCCTAATTTGAAAACAAGAAGGGGAAGGAAGGACAGCGTCATTCAGGCTGCATGGGACCTCGGGAGGTGTCTTGACCAACCTCCTGCTCACAGCAGGGTCAGACCAGATTACTCAGGGCTTGATCCAAACACATCTTGGTCACTTGGCTTTTTACCCATCTACTTACACACTGACACAGACCATAGTATCCTACCTTGGACACAAGAATACTACAGGAGATGACACTGAATGCCTTGCTGACATTGACGTATCAGACCATCGTTGTTACCCCACGTCCACAACCCTGTCCTTTCCTCACAGAAAGCAAAGAGGATGGACAGGCACAACCTGCCCTGGGTAAACCCCATCACCTTCTCTTCCACACACCCAGAAATGGGGTCCCAGTGGACATGCTCTGGGGCACAGCCCTTAGTTCCCCTTCTCACCCATTGGCCATTTTGAAAAGTGCACACACTGTGTGAGAGCTGCCAGTGGTCAGGGAGTCCCCCCAGTCTCCATGAGCTTTCCAAGATGGTGGAGAGTGGCCTCACTGTGACATCGTCCTGCTGTCCCAGCTCCTGGGATGCTGCCCCTGCTGTCCCATAGACTGGAGAGGATTGTGTTAGTTCCAGTGACCCCTGACTTGATCCCCATGCACTGCTGCTTGTTCTGCAGATTCCGTCTCAAGTCATAGAGGCCTGGGACACATTGCTGATGAAGATGGAGGACAAAAGGACACAGGGATTCTCACCTCTTTCTCTTATTAAATTCATCAGTAGCTACAAAGTGTCTTTGTTTCTCCTTTAACTGTTCCTGCAGTAGTAACAGCTCATTATGGGGCCTTTGAATTGCCTTACAGGTCTAGACTGAGTTTTGATCTGGACTGTTGCTGTGCTTGGAGGCTGCTGTCCTTGCAGAGCAGATGAACTCACTCCTGCCACCCTGCCTGGCAGTTCATTCCATCCGTGTCACAGCTCTGTCTGCAGCACTGACAGCTCCAGCTCCCCCAGTCAGGTCCCTGGCTGAGGACATTGCCTCACATCTGGGCTGAACCACCCCAGCTGTGGCACCAGCCCAGCTCTGACCTGCCACAAGAAACCTGGTACCAAGTGTCCAAGAGCCCATGTGTGCAAAGGCTTTGAATCAGAACACAGACATGACATGGAGGAATTAGATCCTTTGCTGTAATCTTCCTGGTGTCCTGTCTAATGATGGGAGAAGAAAGGTTGGTTCTCATACTAATTAATTGTTTAATACAAAGAACACAATGATGTGTCTCTTCAGAGGAGAGAGAATCAACATCACTGATTAATTGAGGTTGTTTCAAAGGATGTTCCAGTGGAGCCCCAGGGACACCTGGAGAAGCCCAGAGGGGACAGAGAAAGGGACATCACGGGCTGCTCCTGTGCTGCTGAGCTGGGCTGGGCTCCTGGGACACAGGGAGCTCATGGAAGCGGCAGCGCTGCAGAGAGACAGCTCTGCCCAGGAGCAGCTCCTCTGCAAAGCGCAGCAGGGCTGAGGGCTTTGCCTGCAGCACTGAGGGCACGGGAGCCAGGCACAGAGAGGGGAAAGGCAATGTAGTGGGTTGGTTGCTGAGGGCTCATTGAGAGACAAATCTTCACAGTTCTAACACGGTAAGTCTCTGGCTGTAGGACAATGCAGCTGCATTTCCCGGAGGGATCTCCTAAAGATGATACATCCCACAATTCACAGGGTCTGTCAGGGCTCTCTCACACTATTTCTCATGTAGAGGACAAGAACATGGTCCAGACCAGCGCTTCCCTGCTGCACTGTCAGAGGGACAGGGCATGATGGCAGCTTCTGCTGAGGGTGATTGCAGGGGGAGCACCCAGGGGTGCCCAGGGCTGTCCTGCAGAGCAGGGTCCCTGCACCCCAGGGCTGTGCCGGGCAGGGACTCTGCCGCCTGCCAGGGTCAGCGCTCAGCCTGCCCGGGAGATCCCACGGCAGCAGCTGTGGGTGGAAGGAGCGACCCCCGGCAGGGCAGGCAGGGAGCTTGTGGGGTTGAAGGGGGCTAGGTGGGTCAGGGCTGCTCAGTGCTCCAGATCCCCCCACAGACATGGCAGAGGGTCCTTCTGAACAACAACATCAATACAGCTGCAAGGGAAGGAGTCTGTGCTTTCAGTTTTCCACTCTTGCTTGTGTGGGTGTGCAGTGGGAGATGGGGATTTATTTCTCTCTTTGGAGAAGACACTGAGACCCCAGTTCTCATTAGGATGTGTCTGAGCTGCTCCTGAGCCCCTGCACACACAGAGCTGCCCCTGGGCAGTGCCAGGAGGTGTGAGAAGGACAGAGCTGAGCACACAGTGGGTGGGACAGGGTCTGTAACACTGACAGGGAGCAGACCCAGGGACAGACACACAGCTGCAGGCAGCACAGACATGGGCAGGGAGAAGGAGCTCCTACCAGATATGCCAGGGACAGGATTCAGGAACCCCCCTGCAATCCCCTGCAGTGCAGACACATTTCCCAGTGCAACCCCTGGTCTCCTCTCCTCCCCAGCAGACCCTCTGCCCCAAAGCCATGGGGTCCAGGTCACCAGTCTCCACCTCAGCAGCTGGACCTCCAGGTGAAGGGTTCCTGGAACGTGGTACACAAAAAAGGTGCTAAAAGTACTTGCTCTACAGTGTCATTATGTGAGTGGCAGCAGCACAGCCGGGTCAGGAGAAGGTCCCAGAGCATGCCCGTCTGCCTTTCTGTCCTTGTTTTATTTCTCAGGAACACTGCAGCATTCTTCTCTGTTTCTCCACCTGTCCCTGGTGCTCTTGCTCTCTGGGGTTGGGGCGGCATTGTGGGTCACTTCTTGTTCTGACATCAACTCAGGGGGTTTTGCCCCAGAGCTGTGTTCATGGAAACCAGATGCCCAAGCTGCATTTTAAACTGTGACAAACAGTTTTTTCTCACTTGGTAGAAAGAGAGAATGAGCTGAAACATCCCTCCATCAGGGAGGGGGTTTTCCATGACAAACAGCATGTTTATTTTCCTCAGAGAATTCTCCCCTAGCATGTCACTGCCTTTTCTTCCTTCCAAGGTCTTCATGCCCACAGGCAGCCAATGTCCAACAGCAGCTCCATCACCCAGTTCCTCCTCCTGCCATTCACAGACACACGGGAGCTGCAGCTCTTGCACTTCTGGCTCTTCCTGGCATCTACCTGGCTGCCCTCCTGGGCAACGGCCTCATCATCACCACCATAGCCTGGGACCAGCACCTGCACACCCCCATGTACTTCTTCCTGCTCAACCTCGCCCTCCTCGACCTGGGCTGCATCTCCACCATTGTCCCCAAGTCCATGGCCAATTCCCTCTGGGATTCCAGGGCCATCTCATACTCAGGATGTGCAACAGAGCTCTTTTTGTTTCTCTTCTTGATAGTAGCAGAATATTGTCTTCTCACCATCATGGCCTACGACCGCTACGTTTCCATCTGCAAACCCCTGCACTACGGGACCCTCCTGGGCAGCAGAGCTTGTGTCCACATGGCAGCAGCTGCCTGGGCCACTGGGTTTCTCAATGCTCTGCTGCACACGGCCAATACATTTTCACTGCCCCTGTGCAAGGGCAATGCCCTGGGCCAGTTCTTCTGTGAAATCCCCCAGATCCTCAAGCTCTCCTGCTCACAATCCTACCTCAGGGAACTTGGGCTTATTGTGTTTAGTGTCTGTTTAGTTTTCATGTGTTTTGTGTTCATTGTGGTGTCCTATGTGCAGATCTTCAGGGCTGTGCTGAGGATCCCCTCTGAGCAGGGACAGCACAAAGCCTTTTCCACCTGCCTCCCCCACCTGGCCGTGGTCTCCCTGTTTGTCAGCACTGCCGTGTTTGCCCACCTGAAGCCCCCCTCCATCTCCTCCCCATCCCTGGACCTGGTGGTGTCTGTTCTGTACTCAGTGGTGCCTCCAGCAGTGAACCCCCTCATCTACAGCATGAGGAACCAGGAGCTCAAGGAGTCTATAAGGAAAGTGATGACTGTTCACTTTTCAAAAGTAGTAATGAAGTGACCTCCTGCTTCTGCATGTCACTTGTAATATATTGCATTATGAGTTCAACCTGAGTTTTGTACGTTTTTTATTTTTTCTTTGCTTTTAGTTATTCTTTGTTGTATTAATGCTATCCAGAAGCAAAATTATTTTTCATCTTATACCTATGCCCGTATTAACCTGTCTGGTGTGACCCGTTGTCTTTTTCTAAATAAAGAGCTGTACTCTCTGTGTGTTTAAATGAAATAAAGGACCCTGCAGTGCCTTGTTTGCCCAGAATCCTCTCTCTGAGACCTCTGGGGCTGCAGGAACCATATTTGTGTGCTGAGGGGGAGTGAGCAGAAGCCACCCTGAGCTGGGTCTTACTCCCATCCTGACCAAAGTGAATCTGCGGACTCACCCCATGGCCCTGGGCACCACAGCCCACTTGCTCTGCAGAGCAGCACCGCAAGGGCGGAGCTGTATGGAGCATGGGAAGGGGGGCAGGAACAGCTGGCCAGGTCAGCATAGCTCAGGTCTCTTGGGAAAGGGCTCTGTGGGGAGACAGGATGTTCCAGGAGTAGAGTGGGGCACTGTGTGTGTGCGGGAAAGACATGGAAAGAGAAACCTTTTGCTGCAGGTGGCAGCTTGGGGCAGGTGGCCCTGGCACTGTGGCCGCAGGACCTTCCTGAGGATTTCTAGGCCAAATGCCTCATGCTGTCCTGGGGAGACAGTCTGGACCTGGGTCTGCAAGCTGCCTGTGCTGGAGACCCTCTCAGCTTGCTGGCTGGATGAACTTTCTCACTGTCCTTCATTCTCACTGGTCCCCTCTGCTGTGGGACCAGTTCCAGTCCCAGTGTGGCTGCTCTGCCGGGCTCGGCTGGGGAGAGGGCAGGGGGGTGGCACAATTCAGGAGGGGGTGGGAGGGTAAACTGGCAAATGCCCCAGAGAAGAAAATACCAGCGAACGGCTGAAGTGTGTGAGTGTGCAGGGCTGGCACACAGCAGTGTCCTCTCCCAGCCAGGCCTCCTGGGAGAGCCCTGGAGCACCAGCAGAGCAGGGGCTGGTGTGTGCCCATGGTCATGGGACAACCTGGGGAAGTTGTCCCAGCACAGTCACCACAGACCATCCCTTCATAACCACCTTTTCCTGCACTGGCCCTTCACCCCAGCTGAGAGAGGTTGTTCATCCCTCAACACAAGGACACTGAATGAGTAAGTCAGAAACCAATGTTTCCACTGTATGGATGAGATATGAGCATGCATTTCATGTACATAAGATGAACCCGACTCAGGACAAACACCATCAGCTATTCCTGTAGGTTCCATGAAGGCCTGAATGCAGCACTAGGATGTGCTGCCTTGAACTGAGGTCCCCATGTCCATTCCTCATGACGTGGGACATGAGGATGGCCATACTTAGGGATCTGGAGCGGCTGGATCGTTGGGCTGAGGCCAGTTGTCTGAGGTTTAACAAGGCCAAGTGCTGGGTCCTGCACTTGGGTCACAACAACTCTATGAACGCTACAGGCTCAGGGAAGAGTGTCTGGAAAGGTGTCTGGTGGAAAGGGATCTGTGGATATGGACTGACAATGGCTGAACAGGAGCCAGCGTATTCCCAGGTGGCCAAAAAGACCAACAGCATCCTGGCTTGTATCAGGAATAGTGTGGCCAGCAGGACAAGAGAAGTGATTGTGCCACTGCACTCGTTACTGGTGAGGCCGCACCTTGAATCCTGTGTTCAGTTTGGGGCCCCTCACTCATCATAAGAAGAACATTGAAATACTAGAGAGAGTGCAGAGGAGGCGACAAAGCTGCTGAGTGTCTGGAGTACAAGCGTGATGAGGAGTGGTTGAGGGAGCTGGGGCTGTTCAGCCTGGAGAACAGGAGGCTGAGGGAGCCTTATTGCTCTGAAAGGAGGTTGAACATGGAGGGTGTTGGTCTCTTCTCCCAAGTAGCAAGTGATAGGACAGGAGGATATGGCCCCAAATTGCACCAGGGGAGGTTTACATTGGATATTAGGAAAAAAGTATTTCCCGGAAAGCGTTGTCAGGCATTGGAACAGGCTGCCCAGGGCAGTGGGGGAGTCACCACCCCTGGAGGGGTGTAAAGGTGTTTAGAGGAGGTTCTTAATGACATGGTTTCGTGCGAGAGCTGGGCTATGGTTGGATTCAATGATCCCAAGGCTCTCTTCCTATCATTCTATGATTCTATGGTTCTACCTCAGATGAGAGTCCACAAAGCCAACTCAGTTATGGACACCTGGCACAACCCTGACATTTCTGTGTGTGACTCTGGGAACAAACCCCACTGACCCAGTGAGATTCACCTCAGATGCCCTGTGATTCTGGATTGTGTTTTCAAAATGGCAGTGCAATCGAGGAGGTCCTGGCATCCGTCAAACCCATCTTCAAGAAAGGCAGGAAGGAGAATGGGGACAATCACAGGCTCCTCAGCTTGTCTCTGTCCCTGGGAAGGTGATGGGAGAAGTCTTCCTGCAGCCATCTGCAGGCACTTGAAGGACAAGAAAGAGACTTGTGAACCAAAATGGGCAGGGGAAAGACAGGCATGTTGTGTGTATGAAATTGTGCCAGGCCTTGGACATGGTCTCCAGTGGTGTCCTTATAGCCCGATTGATGCTGGTTGGGCTGAAGAAGTGGATGCTTGGTGGGAAGTTCACTGAAACATCAAGCTCAAATATCATCTGCGATGCAGTGTCCTCTGTGCAGTTAGTGTGTCATCCCTCAGTGACCAGCATTTGGGCCAAAACTGCTGAAGATCTTTATTCTCCCTCCTGTGCTGTGATGGAGATGATGCAAAGCTGAGCAAAGACCTTGAACAACCTCACCTGGTCACCCTGCTTTGGGAAGGAGAGTGAAACAAGATGTTCAGGGCTCTCTTCAAACCTGACTGACTCTATGATTCAATGAATCTTTCCCCTGGACACGTTTTTGAATATAGAATATCTGCAGAAAAGAAAAATAAAAAAAAAAAGAAGAGGCAGAAGAGGAGATAGAAATGATGTCAACATAAAAACAACAGTAACTGCAAAGAAAGTTTCTCCACTCAAACATTTAGAAGGAAATACATTTGTTTAATTTGATACAACAAGCACACTAATATCTGGTCAGGCCCTGGGCTATGGGGAGGGGGGTGGATGGGTTCGCTATTATGAGGTCAGCTGAGTCTCAGACACTCATAATCCAGTCAGAATCATGTGGCTGTGAAAGGGACAGTGGGGTCAGTTCTGTGTCTGGAGGTGACAGCCCAGCAGCAGGGACATGGCTGGGAAAGAACCTCTGCCCAAGGGCCCACAGGTCTTACCCAGGAAAAGAGACGGGTTGTCATGTCCATCCCACCTGAGAACATGACGGGACATCGGCAGGGACATGGTCGTGTCTGTCAGAGAAGCTGAAAGGCCAGCAGCACTCATGGGATTTAGAAGATCATGGCGAGGTGACTTCTCTCTGGTCAGGTAAAAGACCACAAGAAGCCTAACGGGTTGGGTTCCCTGCGTGAAGGGCAGTTTATGAGATGGTCGAACTTTTCTTGATAGTGGGAAGAAGCAGGAAAGAGAAAAAAGACGTCTACTTGGAAGGTGAGGAATGGATATGAGGAGGAAGAAATGTCACTGGAAAGGCAGTGCTGTGGTGCAAGAGGTAACCCAGAGGGAGCTGGACCAGCCCATGGTTTGTGTTCCAAAGAGCAGCCAGTGAGGGTGCAGACACAGCAGTGAAGGTGCAGAAATGCTGGGGTGAGAGCAGGTGGGGAAGCGAGATGGGTGTCTGCAGCCTGCAGGGAAAGAGGGGCAGGGGTAGGACCATAAAGAACAGCCTGTGGTGGAGATGGCAAAGGGCACTGGTGAGGCTGGAAGGGACCCACAGAACCAGGTCTCTGTCCCCTTGGCCATGGCAGTTGTCTCTGCCACTGAGGCCCAGGAGAAGACGTTGTCCTCATGGCACTGGGGCCTCGGTGCCTCCTTGCAGCCCCATGGGGAAGCTGGAAGTTGTTGTCCCAGTGTTGTCCTTCCCTGGGCCTTGCACACCCACATCCCACGGTCCCAGGAAGAGCCCTGAGCCGTGTGTGAGGGACAGGATCCCCCTTCCCATTGCCTGGAGGTCATGGCTTCTCCTTTCTGCTTCAGAAAGCAAACCAAGGGGTTTCTGAGCATCAGAGCTGAAGAAAAGACTAAAAGGAGACCTCATGGTGGCTACAGCTTCCTCACAAGGGGAGAAGGAGGGTAAGGTACTGATCTCTTCTCTGTGGTGACCAATGATAGAACCTGAGGGAATGGAAGAAAGGTGTGCCAGGAGAGGGTCAGTGGAACATGAGGAAAAGGTTCTTCCCCCAGAGGTGCTGGACACTGAACAGGCTCCCCAGGGAGGTGTCACGGCCCCAACCTGACAGTGTTCAAGAAGAGATTGGGAACCAGCCAACACCTCAGTGTGAGTCGCTCTGGGCAAAATGTGAGGAGTCCTGGGCAGGGAAGGTTCATAGGGCCTGGGGCGCTGTGCAAGACACAGCATGATCTTGGCTTAATGTTTGTAGGGCTGTCACGAAATATTACAGGAGGCACCCCGAGGTTAATTTAAGGGACAAGAGTCCAAAACAACTTTTATTAAACCAGTAAGAAACAGGGTTCTTGCACTCCACAAGTGACTTAAATACAGGTTCAGATATCAGTTGAGGAAATAATTTGAAGGGGCAGCAACTAATACAACCGGCGGTCCACAGTGTGCATACACGTGGCTGCACCAAAACAATGCCGGAGCGGCCTTGGGTCCCGGAGAAGCACACTTGCCTAAACACGGTGCAAGATTATTTTAAAGAGATACACGCACTCGTACCGAGTACGGGAAGTGTACGCTCGCGATTGTGCGAGGGTAAACTTACTTACACGTGCAAATGTGTAAGTAAGTATATGTGCAAATGCGCACGAAAAGTATAAATATACTCGCAATCCTGCGAGAAGTTTTACTTACACACGTGTCGGCGAGGCAAGCGGAGTCTCAGTCCCAGTAAGCGGGGGGGGGGGCCCGTGGCTCCCGGCGGCAGGGGCCAAGCTCGTGCTCCGAGGGACCCGCACAATGGGCGGAGTCACCGACGAGTGTCCCGTTTTTTATAGGCTGATCAGACCTGACTGGAGTCACTCTAGAAGCTTCTCTGCACCTCCACACTGTCTGTGGGTGCCTCTGAAGCTTTCCAAACATCCCCCATACTGGCCGCAGGGACCCAGCGGCTCAGTGGCGCCTGGGCACTCCCTTCTCCTAATGGGCCTGGCAGGGTGTGCTCTGGGCCACACAAAAGAAGCTGTTAGCCTCAAGTACCAGAGAAAGAGGGGAGGGGGGTTGCATTCCACGACAAGGGCCATCGCACATCAGTTAATGTCAATGAATATTAAAGTAAGAAGAACTGAAGACAAAGATCCAAAGCAAAGGAAGGTGTCAACTTTCTTTCTTTCTTTCTTTCTTTCTTTCTTTCTTTCTTTCTTTCTTTCTTTCTTTCTTTCTTTCTTTCTTTTCATGTATGTATTTATGCATTTATTTATGTATTTATATATTTATTTACTTATTTATTTACTTATTTACTTATTTACATACTTATTTACTTATTGATTTACTTATTTAATTACTTGTTTATTTACTTATTTATTTACATAATTATTTATTTATTTGCTTATTTACTTATATACTTATATATTTACTTGTTTGTTTGTTTGTTTGTTTGTTTGTTTGTTTGTTTATAAGACTTTGTAGGGGAGTTTCTTTTCTTTGGAAAGGAAAGAATTCTCCAGGACTGGGCATGGATTCAGGACACAAATGTCTTCAGCTCCAGGGACACAAACACCTGGTGCCAGTGTAGATGCCCCGGGAACCCCTGCCCAGGCTCCACCTGCACTGCAAGGTGCTCTGGTCTCCCCAGGTCCTGTGTGATAGATGCCAATCCCAGGCCAGCACCTCATGTACACTGGGCCTCTAAAATGGCACTGGCTGTTTATGGTGAGACAGCTGATGACTGATGTACTAAGGGTAGGAGAAGAAATATTGGTCTTCCCCTGTACTTCTACTACCAACACTCTAGTATTTCATCTCCCTCGTCATTCAGGAGTTCCCATCTCTCCTGATTAAATGTCCCTGTCAAAGGACAACTTTCCAGCACTGTCTGGACGTTTGCCCTTCCCAGTGCTCTCAGGTTTCTCCTCCACTTGCTCTTTGGTCATTCAGTGGCCTCTCAACAGTCTGGTTTCTGCTTTGAGCTTCAGGGAGTTACAAACTTGCCCCGTTCTTCAGAGCTCTAATTAACATGGCAGTCAACACGTTCATTGTGTTTATTTCTATCCTTTCCTATCTCTCTGTCTAAACCAGTTCTTGTGTGGATGTCCCTTGTGGATGCTGGACCTCATCAGATCCAGCTTACACACACAGCTGAGGAAAGTGTTTTACTGTTTATTAAACTGTGCAGTGTTTGCACAGGAGAGCAGGTGGAGCTGGTGCACAGGAGCTGCAGCATCTCCTGCAGAGCTCAGTGGAGAAGTCTGATGTAGGAAAAGTGATGCAATCTCTGGTGGCCAATGAGGGAACCGGCAGACTGGGGTGGGGGGTGAGGGGCGATGTTGTCCATACAGTGTCCAGCCTCAAGGGACTGTTCTCCTGCCTGTCCAGATGTCTTCAGGAGACCCTGTGGATCAATGTCCAGTGTCGAATGCTGCTGTCACTGGAAAATGATAGAAAATGACCTTGAAAGAAAAAACCCTCCTTTATGAAATCTTCTTTGAAATCTTAATCAGCAAGTGTCCCATTGAAACCTCTCCAGTTAGTTCTACAAGGCTTGAAGATTTGAAGAAAATTAGGGAAAGAAACATCGCTCATTAGGGCTTTCTGTGTTTTAATGAGCCCCGTGGTGTATTTGGTGCTGAGTCCATGAACCTCAGATACCAAGGACAGACTGAAGAATCTGCTCAAGAAGTTCGAGTCAGAAGCAAACTCCAAAGTACCTCGAAGCATTAATGGGCCCCACTGAGGGCTGTTACTGAAAGGCCTCCCCAGGGACTCGTTAGAGAAGATAATTGGAGGCAGTGATTGCATCAGGCAAAGGCAAAGTGCAGCAGCTCTGATGCTGAGAAAACCCTTGGTTTGTTTGATGAAGGACAATGGCCAAGCCTTGAGCCCCTGCCCCTAGGAAGGGAGATCCTGTCCCTCACTGTGGCTCAGGGCTCTTCCTGGGGCTGTGGGGAGTGCGATGCCCAGTGCAGGACAATGGTGTGACACTCCCTGGTGGTGCAAGGAGGCAATGGGGTGCCACGGCCATGGTAATGATGTGTCTCCTCTTAGTCCTTGGTGACAGGGACGTCAGCCATAGCCAAGGGGACAAAGACCTTGGCTCTTTCAGGGACATCCAGCATCATTCTTGGCCACTTCCACCACAGTCCATCCTGCACTGTCCCAGGCCTGTGGCTGTTTCCCCACAGGCTGCAGACACCCCATGCGCTTCCCCACCTTGTTCTCATCCCAGTGTGTCCCCACCTGTGCTGCTGTCTCTCCATCCTCACCAGCTGTTCCTGGAAACACAAGTCACGGCTGATCCAGAGTCCTTCTGAATGACCACAGCACTGTGCTCAGAGTGATATTTCTTTATCCTGAGCTCCACTCTGGACCTCCAGAGCTGCAGTTTCTGATGGTTTTCCTTCCTCATGCTGTTCCCTCTACCAAAAATAGTAAAATAAAATAAAATAAAAGGCGTCATCTTGGAAAGTGATTTTCAAGTTTTCTGAAGCTACTACTGCCCTTTCTTGTCATGGTTTTACCACAGCCACCAACTAAAACCATGAGAGCTGCTCACATCCTGCTCCCAGTCCCCAGGTGGGATAAGGGAGAGAACAGAAAGGGAAGGGAGAAACTTGTGGGTTTAGAAAAAAAAATAATAAGACAATAAAAATAATAAAAGTAACACACTACTACTAATAATATACTTATACTATTTCTATTTACATAAAGTAAAATATATGATATTCAGTGCAATCCCCCACATGACTCCAGTTGTGCTGAACAGGCAGCCCAAAAGAAGAGAGCACCCTGGTCCTGAACAGCTGATCCCAGCAAGAGAAAGTACAAGTGCAAAAGGCAGAGAGGCCCAAGGGCCAACTGAAAAGCAGCAAAACATCGTAAAACTGAACTAACACTGAACTCTCAATCGAATGGAACTTCCCAACAGAGCTAAGCAAAGCAGCCGGAAAACCAAAACTAATGGGCTGGAAAAGGCATCTCCAGCTTTATACTGAGCATGACGCTAATGGTAGAGAATAGCTCATTGATTGACCTGGATGTCAATAAAGATGCTGTCCTGTCTGTGCCCCCTCCTACCAATTTGCACCTGCAGCTGCACTCCAGAGAAGTCCTTGGTTTCACTGACAATAGTCCAGGTAAATTAAATAGAAATAGATAAATTAAATTAAGGAAATACACTCAGTGCTATCCCCCATGTAACTCCAGTCACACGGAGCAGCCAGTCCTGCAGAAGGGAGCACCTTGGTCCTGAACAGCCCATCCCAGCAAGAGAGAGCAAAAGGGCAACAGGCAGAAAGGCCCAAAGGCCAACGGCAAAATGGCAGAACGGCAAAAGGCCGAACTGACATCGAACTCCTGACAGAATGAAACTTCTGAATGGAACTCACCAAACCAGCTGGAAAACCCAAAGTAACGGATGTAACAAGCCCTAAAAGCCGGCTCCAGCTTTAGACTGAGCATGACGCTAATCATAGGGAATATGTCATTGATCAGCCTGCATGTCAATCCAGGTGCTGTCCTGTCTGTGTCTCCTCCTGCCAATCTGCATCCCCAGCTGGATGGCCAAAGAAGTCCTTGGTTTCCCTGACAACAGCCGAGATCTCAGTGAGTTCTGACATTCCTTTCATAGCAAATGGCAAACACTGTAAAGCTGCTAAAAGACAAAATGAACTCTATCCCAGGGAAGAAACAGCATTATCTAATTATTCTCATAGTAAATCTAAACAAAAAACTGTACTGGCTGTGAAGGAGAGAGGTTCAAAATGCATGAAGAAAATTAACTCAATTTCAGTAAAAACAGCATGTTTCCTGAGGCTCCCCTTCACCAGGCTAAAGCAGTTTGGGTGTCTCAACATCTCCACACATGACCCAGACTTTCTCTGGCCACATGGCAGCTCCTCCCGTTCCTCCAGAATGGAGAACCTCACACTGGGACACATGGCTCTAGATGTGACCACACCAGTGCTGAGTCACGATGGACAATAACTGCCCTTGTCTGGGTGGCCACGCTCCTCCCAGTGCAGCCCAATGTGCTCATGGGCATGTTCCTGTTTAGCACCACTGAGAACTGGCTGAACATCCAGGCTCAGAGGGTTGTGACCAGTGGCACAAAGCCCAGCAGGAGGTACCATGAGGAGCACTGAAGGACACCATATCCCCACCCAACATCTCCTCCCCTCTTGGGTCCCTGGAATCACCTCAGTGCCAAGGGGGAGAGCACTGCCTGTATGGGTGGAGGAGATGGGGTCTGGAATCAGGGTCCAGGGGAAGTTTCTCCTGCTTGTTCATGCAGCAGCAAGCCGGGTTGGATATTTGAAGAGAGGAACTCTTCCTAAGGGCCTCCAATGGGCATGGGGATGGTCTATAGTTTCCTGCACGCTGCCTTTTCTCGTGGAGATCACAGAGGCTGCCAGCCCTTTAGAGGACCCAGGACAGGCCTTACCCTTCTTCTGGTCACAACTGGACCCCAGTTCTCCAGCTCAGGAGCCTTGTCCTGTGGTGACTTCTCGGGTAAGGTTGACAAGAGGGGTGCATAAGTTTGTCTTAAGGACATGTGATGAGCACCAGGACTGAAGTACCAGAGCATAAGGACCGGCATTTCTCTCTCTGGTGCTCCTGGCCCCATTCGGTGCTCCCCACAGGGCCCCAACCTGGCACTGATGCTCTGCAGAGCAGGTTGGCTGCAGAACCATGGGGTGACTGCACACTGGTTGTGCTGCTCAGTGAGGGACACAGATGCAACTGCATGGGCTGCACTCTCACTGAGTTCTTTCCTGGGGGTCTAAAGCTCTGGAATGGGTCCAGAGCATTTCTTGGGACTCATTGGTTTTCTCCGCTCGTTTTGGTTCAGCAATGCCTCCTTGTCCTTCAGGTTCCAGGAAACTGGTGCAGGAAGACGCTGCCTATCCCCTTCCCAGGGACAGAGGTATGCTGAGCAGCCCTGAATTCTTCAAATCCTCCTTCAGGCCCTTCTTGAAGATGGGGTTGACATCTTCCTTCCCCAAGGACCTCAGAACTTCTCTGATTCTGCTGTCACTTTTGAAAGCACAATCCAGAATCATGGGCAAGGGTGATGTAGCAGACAGGAGCACTTGCAATGAGCCGTCCCAGCAGCTGAGATGAATGTCACTGGGCCACTGGGGATTGTTCCTGGAGTCACACACAGAAATGCCAGGGTTCCATCAGAGCTGGCCTCGTGGACTCCTTATGCACCCAGGGATGTTCAGAGACAGAGTCTGTCCCTTTTACTCACAGAGACAGGAGTCACATTGTACCTCTGGCCTCCTGTTGCTACCCCAAAGGGATGGGAGACACCTCAGCCCCACATCATGAGAAATGGACATGGGGACCTCAGTTCAAGGAAGAAGATCCCAGTGGGTGGTTTCCCGTGGGCTGTTACTCCCAATGTGAAGTGACCTCGAGACACTGTCTGTCCCACACGCCTTCATGGAAGTCCCAGGAGTAGCTGATGGCGTTTCTGCTCACTCAGGTTCATGCCATCTCACGCACATGATGTGCATACTCGCATCTCATCTGTACAATGCAAACATGGACTGCTGACCTAGCCATTCAGTGTCCCTCCATGGAGGGAAGAACAACCTCAGTGAGCTGGGGAGAGAGGCCAGTGCTGGAAATGGTGGTTGCGAGGGGCCAGTCCATGATGATGCCCTGGGGCAGCTTCTGCAGTGTTTCCAGTGAACACAGGCACAGCCCAGCCCCTGCTCTGCTGGTCCTGCAGGTCTCTGGCAGGAGCCTGGCTGTGAGAGGACACTGCTGTGTGCCAGCCCTGCACACACACACTGTTCAGATGCACAATGGCATTTTATAAGTGAGTGACTTTTGTAGGAATAAGCTTGAGAGAAACATTGCAAGAAGATATAAACCGTCATGCACCGCCCAAAGAAGATCACTTTTCCTTGTGCAAGTACTGTTACTGAGGCCAGCTCTGTTACAGCAGTGCCCATTGCCTGTCCCTGCCTGCGCTCACAGGACTGACACACAGCAGGACGGTGACCAAGCTGCCAGAGCACTCAGGCCTTGCACCAACACAAGGGATGAGGAGAGTGTGGGAGTGGAAACAGAACAGCTCTGGAAGAGCAAGAGCTGGTGCTCCCTGGCAGGGCTGCCATGATGGACCCTTTTCCCCTCCTCCAATGGACAGAAACTCTCCCTGCAGCTCCAAAAGGCCTTGCAGGAAGGATATAGTGAAAAACAAGTCACTACAGGACACTTTATTTTGTTTAAATACACACAGATCATGGCTCCTCATTTACACAAGCAGGGGTTATAAAAGAAAAGCAGACAGTGATTTAGAAAGGGGATGACAACATTATCAGAATAAAAAAAATGCCAAAAACAACAGAAAATACAGATGACAAGCTGGACCTCTAACAAGTTACATTAAAACTTCTATATAGAAGCAGATGGGCAGTTTATTGCTTCAGGAAACTGTAAGATATGAGTTTGCACAGGGCATCCTTGAGCTCCTGGTTCCTCATGCTGTAGATGAGGGGGTTCACTGCTGGAGGCACCACCGAGTACAGAACTGACACCACCAGATCCAGCCATGGGGAGAAGATGGAGGGGGGCTTCAGGTTGGCAAACATGGCAGTGATGAGGAACAGGGAGACCACGGCCAGGTGAGGGAGGCAGGTGGAAAAGGCTTTGTGCCGTCCCTGCTCAGAGGGGATCCTCAGCACGGCCCTCAAGATCTGTACATAGGAGAAAAAAATGAAAACAAAACAGCTGAAGACTACTAAGAAAGAAACCACCAGAAACCAAACTTCCCTGAGGTAGGTGTCTGAGCAGGAGAGCTTGAGGATCTGGGGGATTTCACAGAAGAACTAGCCCAGGGCATTGCCCTTGCACAGGGGCAGTGAAAATGTATTGGCCGTGTGCAGCAGAGAATAGAGGAACCCAGTGGCCCAGGCAGCTGCTGCCATGTGGACACAAGCTCTGCTGCCCAGGAGGGTCCCATAGTGCAGGGGTTTGCAGATGGCAACGTAGCGGTCGTAGGCCATGATGGTGAGGAGCCAATACTCTGCTGAAGCTAAAAAGACAACCAGAAACACTTGGGCAGCACATCCTGTGTAGGAGATGGCCCTGGTGTTCCAGAGGCAATTGGCCATGGACTTAGGGACAGTGGTGGAGATGTAGCCCAGGTCAATGACGGAGAGGTTGAGCAGGAAGAAGTACATGGGGGTGTGCAGGTGCTGGTCCCAGGCTATGGTGGTGATGATGAGGCCGTTGCCCAGGAGGGCAGCCAGGTAGATGCCCAGGAAGAGCCAGAAGTGCAAGAGCTGCAGCTCCCGTGTGTCTGTGAACGGCAGGAGGAGGAACTGGGTGATGGAGCTGCTGTTGGACATTTGCTACCTCCAAGCATAGGGCACTGTTACAGAAGGAAAAGACAGTGAGACGTTAGGGGAGGCTTCTCTGAGCAGAGTCAAAATCATTTCTCATACACCCTCCCCCTGCTCCACACCCCCCTTGTCCTTTTCGAGACCTTCCCTCAGCTCCATGTCTGAGCCCTGGGTGGTGCTGGCTGGAGGTGCCGTGAGGAGCAGGGCCTGTGCCCGCTGGCTGCCGAGGAGTCAGCCCTGCTCTGCAGCAGTGGGGTCATGGGAACGGGGGGCAGGGAACAGTCCTGGGGTTCAGCTTTGTCACATGAAGCTGCTCCTGGTCCAGAAATACCTGTCAGCATCTGCACTCCCAGGGATAAGGAAATGAGATGGCAGAAGGCAGTTTGAGAGGTTTGGGGTTTTTTACAGCTCCTTCTCCCCTCTCACCCTGGGGAATGTTCTTGGGTGTCAGAAACCCTCAGCATTTCTGCTGCACTCAGGGAGAACAGAGTGAGTACTGCAAGGCAAGAGGATGCCTGTGGGTCAGTGCAGAGTGAGGGGACCTGGTCTGTCCCTCTGTCTTGCTCCAGCTGCCCTGGGCTGGCACTTTCTGAGATGGAGGGTGATCACACTCCCATGTTACCCTGAAAAGCCACCAGACACTGCTGAGAGCAGAGGGATCCGCCTCAGACCACTACACATCTCACTGTTTTCTAAGGTCTCAGCAGCCCACATTTAGCCCAAGGAACAAGTAGCTCATTTCACAAACCAAACAGCATTTTGTCTGTCACACCATTTCTGTGCTTCTCCTTGAGACTTTCAGATAACACAAAGATGCTGTAGGATGGGTTTGCATCCCGGAGGGGAGCTCACAGCTGGGATGGAAACCTCATGCAGATAGCCAAGTGTCCGAATGATGGCATTTCATTCAGGGAGATTCAACCCTACAGACTTCATTGCCCACACTCCACAGGTCAGAGCAAAGCTGGGACACTTGTGCCCATGGACACACCTGCAGGAAAGGACCCACAAGATCAGGCTGTGACTCTGCAGCTGAAACTGCCATCCCCAGAGAGCCTGACAGCAAGAACAAGATCCCAACAGCAGTGACCCAGAGCAGGGGAGCAAGAAGGAAAATGCGGTGAGGGTGGGTGTGAGAGAGGCCAGGGCAGAGGCAGCCGGGCACTCAGACAGCGTCACCCTTCCCCAGCTGTGCAGCCACCTCCCAGACACCAACACTGCCGGGCAGCTGCTCTCAGCCCCTGTGCTCTGCAGAGGAACTGGAGCTCTGGCTGCACAGGAGCTGCTTCATGCCTTGGAGCCCCCGGCCCTGAGGGCAGAGGCTTTGCTGGGTGGGACAGGAGGCCAGGGGGCTGCTCACAGGAGGGATCTGACCTGCAGGGGATCAATCAGAGATTTCTACATCCTCCCTCCCACAAGAGCTCTGGTTTTTCTCCTCCTTCCCAGATCATGTCCCTGCTGCCAGGAGATTTTCCTCCTGGGAGGTGATTCCCTGTCCCATGTCTTTTCCCTGTCAGTGCTCACAGACCCCATCCCAAACTCTGTGCCCTCACCCTGGCCCTACAGACACCTGCCTGTTTGCAGGGCACTGCTTGGGAGCATCTTCCTGTTTGCAGGTTGAAAACAAAGACAGGTGGGTGATCCTGCTGGGTCCAGCAAAGGCGATGCTGCATCTGTCCATGGGCAGAGGAGTGGATGAAGGCTCGTCAGGAGGCTCCTATCAGACCTACTAACTGCTTGTAGTTACAGCTGAGTGGTCTCAGTGATTTGTTCAAGTATGAGAGCTACTCTTCCATTTCTCCTCTCAAATTCCCCAAGAGAAAGAAATTGAAAATAAGGACTTGGGAAAGCTCCTTAGCTTTACTGTAACCCCTTCCTTTACCTTCTCCTTGAAAAAGCCCATTAGAAATGTCCCTCTGAAGGTGCAGCAGAGAAACTCACCTCTATATAACATGTTTTCTCTACACTGGAGAAACTGCAACGTCCCTCCTGACAGATGCCACAGCTTGTGGAATGTTCCAGCTTTAGCATCTCTCCAGGAACTGCAGCTGAATTGGGCTATGGCCAGAGACTTACTCTTTTCAGGGCTGTGAAGATTTGTCTCCCAGTGATCTCTCAGCATCCTCCACCCCATGTTGTCTTTAACCTCTCTCTGCCTGTCTCCTGTGCCCTCGGTGCTGCAGGCAGAGCCCTCAGCCCTGCTGCGTGTGCAGAGGAGCTGCTCCTGGGCAGAGCTGTCTCTCTGCAGCGCTGCCACTGCCATGAGCTCCCTGTGTCCCAGGAGCCCAGCCCAGCTCAGCAGCACAGGAGCAGCACATGATGTCCCTTTCTCTGTTCCCTCTGGGCTCCTCCAGGTGTCCCTGGGGCTCCGGGGACACAACCTTTCAAACAGCTTCAAGTAATCAGTGATGTTGATTCTCTCTCCTCTGCACAGACGCTTCTTGCCAGCATTATATTCTTCCTCTTAGAAAATAAACTGGTATGAAAATCATCTCTTCTTGTCCCATCATTAGACAGGACACCAGGAAGGTTACAGCAAAGGATCTAATTTCTCCAAGCTGAAGGAGGAATATCTTCAGTTGAACGGATTTAGTAATTTTATTCTGGTTTTATACTCCTAGGTCTAGAGAGACATTCATCAATCTTTGGCCATGTCATGTCTGTGCTCTGATTCAAAGCCTTTGCACACATGGGCTCTTGGACACTTGGTACCAGGTTTCCTTGTGGCAGGTCAGAGCTGGGCTGGTGCCACAGCTGGGGTGGTTCAGCCCAGATGTGAGGCAATGTCCTCAGCCAGGGACCTGACTGGGGGAGCTGGAGCTGTCAGTGCTGCAGACAGAGCTGTGACATGGATGGAATAAACTGCCAGGCAAGGTGGCAGAAGTGAGTTCATCTGGTCTGCAAGGACAGCAGCTGCCAAGCACAGCAACAGTCCAGATCAAAACTCAGCCCAGACCTGTAAGGCAATTCAAGGGCCCCATAATGAGCTGTTACTACTGCAGGAACAGTTAAACGAGAAACAAAGTCACTGTGTGGCCACTGATGAATTTAATAAGGGAAAGCAGCGATATTCTCTGTGTCTCTTGTCCTCCTGCAGGTAAATAATGGAAAGTGGCTCAGTGATCCCCTCTGCCAGTTCCCTCAGAACCCTCGGGTGTATCCCATCTGGCCCCACAGACTTGTGGGTTTCCAAGTGGTGTAGCAGGTTGCCAACCATTTCCCCTTGGATCATTGGGGCTTCACTCTGCTCCCCATGTCTGTCTTCTGCTTCCAGGGGCCGGGTACCTGGAGCACAACTGTTCTGACTGTTAAAGACTGAGGTGAAGAAGGCATTTAGTACCTCAGCCTTTCCACCTTTTTCACCCCCCACCACCTGGATTCCTCGTTTTGTGCTCTGCCCGCTCCAACAGTTTGTCACTTGGTTATATGGTCAGTTTATCCTCAAGCCACTGAGAGCTTCTGTAAGCGGTGAGACAGCACACAAAGCCCATCCCCTCTGCTGCCCACCCTTGGAATTCCCTAGAAATCTCTACAAACCCACTAAAGGAGCAGCTTCACTGCTGTTCAGATCAGCCAGTCAGGTGAACACGGGGCTCTGGAACATACCACAGGGCAACAGGGCAGTCCCGAGGGGACATGAGGGCAAAGGGGGACCTGGAGACACCTGAGAGCACCCAGGTGCCCAGGGCTGAACTGGCCTGTTCCTCCCAACGGGACATGATGCCCCTCGCTCCCCAGGCGCAGGGTCACAGTGGGGCCCTTTGTGACCTCACATTGTGACACCCACTGCCCTGCCTGTGCTCAGCGCAGCTGCAGCCCCAGCCCACACTGTCCGGCAGGACGGTGACGAGACAGGGTGCGAGCACGGAGCTGGCGAGAGCCCCCGAGCGTAGCCCACGTCTTTCATTGAGTTTGAGAATTAGAGAATCTTTTTGGTTGGAAGCGAACCTTTAAGATCATCGAGTCCAACCACACCCTCACTTCAGCTGCCCCTGGCAGACTCCCCTCTGCCCCCGGCAGACTTGTGCTGAGGACTCCCCAAGTGCAGCCCACGTCTTTCCCGGCTGCCCTTGGCAGACTCGTGGTGTTTCACCAAGTCTTCCCCATTCCTCACCCATACCTCTTTCCCCAAACCCACGAGATGGCAGACAAACACCTCACCTGCCCCGTGGTGGCCCTGGAGGAGGACAGGGCTCCCCAGGAGAGCAGCTCTCCAGCAGAGCCCCAGGAGCTGTGCATGGCCCAGGACCTGGAGATGGGTGAGTGAGGGGCCCTGATTGTCTGGGCAGGGCGGGGGCCAGCGAGCGCTCCCTGCTCAACACCAGGATCACGTTTCCCTGCACGCTGGCAGGGGGGGTTCCGCAGGTGTTGGCCAGGATGCTGCCTGAAGCCCAGGGCTGCTCTGAGCTGGGAGCTGGCCCCAGCACAGCCTCTGCGGGCAGAGGGGACCCAGCTCCTGCTGCAGGGCACGGGCAGCGAGAGGCAGCTGGGCGGGCAGGAGGCAGCCGTGCTGCGGGACGGGGACCTTTCCTGCCCGTCTGAAGCGAGTTCCTCACCCACTGCACTGGGGGCTTTCCCCGTCCTGCCTGGCTCCAGCATCACAGCCCGTCTGCCGGGCACCCTGCAGCCCTGACATGCACGGGGAGACTGTGCCGGGGCAGCAGGCGTGCGGCTGGATGGGGGGCAGATCTCCTTCTGCTCTGTCCTGCCTGCAAACCCTCTCTGCAGCCCTCCCTGCTCTCCCCCTTTATTAGATGCCGATGCGTTACCTGTGAATGGACTTCTAAGGGGATACATGGACTCCATCGTGTCCTTTCTCAGCAGCCCAGAAAAGGTAACCGCGGCCGCTTTAAAGGTGGCTGTGCCGGCATCTGCTGACAGGGGCTCTGCTGTGGAGTGCTGGAGGGTGCTGGCTGGGCAGAGCTGCTGCTCCCAGGTCTCTAATGGGCACTGCACCCCCATGCTGCGGTGCCGCTGGCCGCGTGTCCCCATCTCACACTCCCTGTTTGCCTCTCTGCTCCCCGGCTGCCAGGAGGAAAGCCACAAGATTGGGTTTCTTATGGACATCCGTGACCTGTGTGACACCAGCAGGCGCCACTGCTCACCAAGGGGCCTGGATGTCTTCTGCCGGAGATACAAGCTGGCAGAGAATATCGAGGTGAGGGGATACCCGGCGGCTCTGGGGAAGGGGTCGAGGACTGCGGCACCGGCACCCTGTGAGGACAGCGTTGTGCAGGGCCGGGGGCTGGTGGCGCTGGGTGCTGGCAGCTGCAGGTCCCATCCTGGCTGTGCTCTGCAGGTGCTGCTGGAAGAGGAGCCCAGGGACCAACTGCGCACGGCGCTGCGGCAGATCGCCATGCGTGCCATTGCCGAACTGAGGTACCTGCCCATCCCTCTCGGGGCCGCCTGCACGAGGCCTCGAGGCGCTGCTCCAGGTACCAGCATGCGGCTGGCTGCTCTCTCTCTTTGCAGCGCAGTGGAGGGGGTGCTGGAGGGCAAGGAGACACGGCTGCTCCAAGCCTGCTTCTCCAGTGTCTTCACGCTTCCACCAGAAGTGGAGGACATGGACCGTTACCTCTACTTAGAAGTAAGTGCTGCGTGAGCTACAGGAGCCCCCGGTCCCTCTGTCTGCTCCCCAACCACCCCGTGCCACAATAGAACCAGAGATCCAAGGCAGGGCAGGGTCTCAGGTCTGCTGTCCCACCCTCATCCCTTCGTCCCCTGCCTGTGGGCCTGGCCATGTCCAGTTTCACAGGCTGCTCTGCCCAGAGCAGATTGTTTGCCCCGGGTCTCTCCCGGGCACAGCGCAGCAGTGCGGGAGTCGTCCTTCAGTGCTGGGAGTTCACATCAGTCTCCTGGGAGTGAGAGGGGTGGCAGGAAACACGACCACAACCCGTTGTGTTCTTGCAGACCATGCAGTCCATGGACAACATGCTGCAGGCGTTTCTTCTCAACTCTCATGCCTCCAGAGTCAGTGACCTGCTGCACAATATCTTCCAGGTCTGGATGTGCAAAGTCTGGGCTTCGCAAGGGCTGTTCCTCACCCTGGGGGACAGGGTGTCCACTCTGGAGCGGACAGTCCCACCCCGTGCCGTGCAGAGAGCGCTGCCAGGAGGGTGCCCGCCTCCCCGGGGAACCAGGGGCTGCCCTCCAGGCTCTTCAGCAGCACAGTGGCCGCAGAGGGTGGCATCTGCCTTCCTGCCTGGCCACAGGGCTGGCCTGGGGCATGTGCCCCAAGCCTGCCAGGGACCCCAGGGCAAGAGCCTCGCTACAGGCTTTGGTCGAGTCCTGGGGAACCCTTAATGGAGTGGGCCAGTCCAGCACAAGAGTTGAGCGGTGCTGCTTCTGCTGGAGTGGTGGCGGCTCCCAGTGCTCACCAGCAGCTTCTCTCTTCCCAGATGCTCTTGACTTTGAGCAGCTCCGAGAGAGAACATGTGCGGCAGAGGACCGTGGGGAGGATTGAGGGGCTGAGCTTCATGTTGGCTGAGAATCCCACACTGGGGGTAAGGAGCCAGGCACCCTCTGGCCAGACCGTTTGTCCATCCCTGCACGCCAGAGCAGCCTGCAGCTCTCCCCACGCGGGGCTGTTGCCCACCCAGCTGCTTTGGGAGCTGTGACCGGCACGGCCCTGGACAGTCCTGCCTGCCCACGGAGCCCTGGACACGCACTTGGGTTCAGGGCTTTGGCAAAGCCGCCTGCCCTCAACCCTCCTGCTGTTCTGTCTCCCTCGCCCAGGCCTGGTGCCGCTCTAGGACAGACATACACGGCCCTGTCAGCTATAGAGACATCCAGATCCCTGAGCTGGGACAGCTGCTGGGGCATCTCCTCCTTTTCCAACATTCCTGGGAAGAGGCAAGAACTCTGGCTCGAAATGCAGTGCAGCACCTTTCTGTCTTCTTGGCTGGACAAAACAGTAAGAGAAGTTGTGTTGGGCTCAATTCCTCTACACACAGACATCTCCCAATGGGTCTGCTCCTGTTCCTCACCTCCTTTGTCCTTCCCAGCTGCTTCCCGTAGCATCCCAGCTGCCATTTTGCTGCAGCAGCTGAGCCCTCTCCCAAAGTCTGGGATCTGTTCTCTGCTGCTCTCCTTCCTCCCTCCTTTCGGGATCCTGAAGCCCGCTGTTCTGTGGTTCCCAGACCCAAACATACGGCTGATTGCCATGACCCAAAGCCATGGTTTTCCTGCCAGTGAAGAGCAGGTCTATCTCTGAGTCCTCCTGGCTAGAGCTTTCAGTGCTTGTAGCAAGAAGCTGTTCCTGATGCCCTCCAGAATTCTCCTTGCCCACTTATGCCCTGCCATCACGAGGGCAGATCTCGGGGTGCTTTGGGAAGCTTGCTGACAAAGCTGCTGTGCTTTACTGAGTTCTCTCTGTTTCCCTGCTGTTCAGACAGGAGGAATCAAGCACGACAGCCCCACTTGGAAGATCCCGACAGCTCCTCTGAGGATTGGCTAAAACCCGACGTCATGGTAAAGAGCTCCTGCTGGCACTCTTGTTGGTGGCACCAGCAGGGGACTCGTGTGAACAAAGGCCTCCACAATCAGGGGGCTGGCGTGGCCTCCCTGTCCCTGCTGAGAGGGTTCCTGCTGTCCCCAAGCAGGGACGATGCGAGGGCTGCTCTCCAGTGTCCCAGCAGCAGCCCCAGTCCTGCTGGCCACCAGCAACCCCAGGTTCACGGCAGGGCCAGCAGCCTGTGCCCAGGACCCCAACCCTCCTCCCTCACCCCGGGCCTCTCTTCTTCTCCCCAGCAGTCACTGCCGCCCCTGCTGCCAGCTTTGCTGCTGGCACTGCCGCAGCACTGCCGGGTGTCTCTGCAGGGCTGCTGGCACTGCCCGGCTACGCAGCAGCACCGGGGCACTCGGTGTGACTTGGCTTTGCTGCCTCCCTTCCTCCCTTAGCTCTTTGCAGAATACCTCCAGCCTTCCGAGAAAACAGACATAGTCCTGGTGTTCATCGAGGCCATGAGCGACTCCAGCACCTTTGGCAAGGAGGCGGCCAGAAACATGCTGGACATGGTCAAGAGAGACTGCGATTTCTGGCTGGTGGATGTAAGTGGCCTTTGGCTGGATTGTCCTGCCCTTCGGCCCTGTCAGGCCTTGTTCCTCCTTCCATCCATCTCTTCCTCTCAAATCCCAGTAAAATGAAGCCACATGAAGGTGGCAGAGAGGGATGGCAAGGACAGCTGAGGAAATGGCTGCACTCCAGTGGCAGCACCATCCTCACCTGTGTCTCCTCCAGGTGCCAAAGATCACGAGCTGCATCTATAAAACCCTGGAGTGCATCAGCACGGCACCAGCCCAGCAGAGTGTTGAGACCCTAATTGTCCCCCTGGCTGACAAGTGCCCTGGGGAGGTGGTGTCGACGCTGCTGACAATCGCACCACCAGGAGACAGGTACCGGCCCCAAAAGCCATGAGGCCTTGTTCCCTTTGGGGAAAGGGGCCCGGAGACACCCTGGCTGCCAGCACCAAGGAATCCTGCAGGACACCCCCGAGGAGCAGGACCCTCCATCCCACCACGCTTTCCAGCGCTGGGGTCAGCCAGGCCCGCAGCAGCCACAGCTGAGCAAGACAGCCCAGAGCCCCCCACTGCGCTCCTGCCAGCCCCACGGGAGCACCAGCTCAGCCTCTGCTGCTGCCCAGGGCATCCCAGGCGTCCTGCAGCGCGGAGCCCAGACACGCTGCTGTGGCCCAGGCTGCCCTGCTGACAGAGCGCTCTCTTGCAGCACTGCCCTGGCACTGTGGGAGGTGATGTTCTCCATGCCCCAGACCCTGCAGAACGTGTTGAAGGAGCTGCACATCCAACTCCAGGACCGGCACTATAGGGTCCTGTATACACACCGGGAGGACACCGCCATCCTTCGCTTGGCTGTGAGTTACTGGAAGAAGCTCCTGGTGCCCCAGGAGCTGCACGGTGCCAGAAGCCCCAGCAGCTCTGCCGGTCACTCACTGCTGGCTTGCTTTCAGATACTGGCCAGCAGTGATCTGCAAGAGGAGGAGTTTGCTCCAATGTACCTAGTTATGAGGTTTCTGAGGCAACGAAGGCCAACGGTGCTCTCCCTGTTGCTCAGGGGCATGATGACGCTGTCACAGAGAGACGAGATGGTGAGTGGGGTGTCGCCAAGGGCAGCCATGGTGGCAGCCAAGGGCCGGGGCAGTGGGTTCGGGCTTGGCCTTGGCTGGCAGTCAGGCGCTGGGGTGCCTGCTCCAAAGGCCCTCCCTGCCATGGTGGGGCCTGGGGGCTGCCTGGGGAGCTCTCCACACATGGACCTGGTCCCAAAAGGGCAACTCTCTTCTTCATACAGGCCAGAAAGATGAAGGTCATGCTGCCAGACCTGATGTGGGTCCTGCAGTATGGCAATAAGGCCATCAGGATGAAGGCTCTGGTGGTCTTCAGAAACGTGATGGCTCAGCTGGAGAGGGAGGAGGCCAGTCCCATCGCTGTGCTGCTGGCAGAATTTCTCCTGCCCTTCTTTGATGACGTAAGGCTGATGTATAAGACTGATGTATAAGACTGATGTATAAGCCTGAGCCCCGCGGGTGGGCACTGGACAATGACAGCTGCCCTTCTGCCCAGCCACTCAAAGCAGGGGCTTCACTCCTTTCTCCCTGGGGCTCTTGTGGGATGGTTTCCGTGTTCTGCAGCCCAGCCCAGCTTCTCCCTGCCAGCTGCTCCCACAGCTCCTCCCCACCATGGCTGCTGAGGCTGCTGGGGGATGCGGGGACGGCGTTTTGAGGCACAGGCACTGCCTGAGCAAGTCCCTTGAACGTCCCTTCACGCACCCAGGGCCGCAGATCTGGCCACAACTGCAGTGTGCACAATGCCGCCCTGGAGCATCTCCCCTCCCATCAGCCATGCAGGAGCTTCTGCTCCCCGTGGGCAGAGAGCTACTGGTGCTCAGGTCCTACTGTGCTGCTCCCTCCCAGGAGCTGAGCCAGCTGAGAGAGAGCTCCATCAGCTTCTTCAGAGACCTGATGAAGATGGTGGTGCAGAACGACAAGAGGGAGATGAAGAATACAGTGCGACTTGGCCTGCTCCCTCTCTTCTTCCGCATGAGTGACCAAGTGCTGAGTGTGGCCAAGGTACAGATTTCAAAGCCGAGCAGTGATGCAGGGAAGAGACCCCTGGGCATTTGGGCCAGGGCATGTCCCCGCTCCCTAAGGGCAGAATCACCCCAGGAACAAAGCACAGAGCAGGGGGACACCAGGTCTCCTGCCCCAGAACATGGTGTCATCTCCCAGCTTCTGCTGTTCCGTAGGTTGCCAGGGAAGCCCTCCTCGGTGCCGCAGAACTGCTCAGGTGGAAACAGCTCAGACACCTGGTGCAGACAGAGCAGACATGGCGGATTGGAGAGAGCTTGGTGAGGACAACCCCCAAGGCCCAGGGCCCAGGCTGGACAGGGCTGCTCCACATGTCTGTGCTGTGGGCTCTGCAGATGTGCCTCGCCTGTCCTGCTGCAGCCCCGAGCTGCATCCTTGTTCCCTGTCCTCAAGAACAGAGCCCCCAGGGGCTCTTCCCTCTGCCCCGCAGCCAGCGGGAGGGAGGGCTCTCAGCACCCCTGGGACCCCTCCGCCTGTGTCTCTCTCTCAGCCCCACAGGGCTCCTGGCTGGAACACGTGGATGGCCGGGGGGGAAGGGGAATGTGGGTTGTTGTGGGGAGGGACTGGTCCAGCCAGCTGGGGAGGGACAGTGACGTGCTCACACCCTTGTGCTCTCTCCAGCTGGAGCGGGACAGGAGCAGAGCTCAAGAGCTCTTGAGTCAGAGCCTGCCATACCTGAGGGATGCTCAGGCCAGCTTGCGAGAGGCGGCCGTGAGGTTCATCGGTGAGTCACAGCCCCTGGGTCCCTCTTTCGGCAGCCTGGCCCCAGTCCCCGCCGCTGTCCTGGCACAAGGAGCAGCCCTGTGGCTGCCAGAGCCCCGGCTGCCCCGTGCAGGGCCTTGGCCTCCCCTCCCAGCCCTGCCCATGCAGGTGGCCATGGTGGCCGCCTCGCTCGGTCCCAGCATCTCGGCTCCTGCTCTCCCCTGGGGTCAGCCCTGATGAGGGGAGGGAGCAGGGGCTGACGGAGCTCTGTGCCCAGGGTTGGCTGTGCGGCACCTGAGGGACCCAAGCAAGGAGAGTCTGTCTGAGATCTGCAGCGGTGAGTAGGGAGCGTGGTCTGGAGGGGATGCCTGGGGGTCTCTGCAGCCATGGGAGCTCATCTGGGCTCTGCTTCTTTCTCTTGCAGCCCTTCAGCCCTTGGAGGAGGACAGCGAACCCTTCATCTGCTACCTGGCAACTGAGACCATTGTCATCGTGTGCTCTTCATGGAAGCGGCCAAGATCACGATGGAGCCTGAGAGCCCTGTGCTGCTGGCGCTAAACCAGGTGGAGGAGCAGCTCCTCTTGAGGAAAATGGCTGGATTTTAATAAAGAGCCCTTCTTGAAGTTGGGTCGGATGTCTGCTTTTCCAAGGAACCCAGAACCTCTCTGAGTGCTCTGGTACTTTTGAGAGCACAACCCAGGATCATGGGCAAGGGTGATGTAGCAAACAGGAACACTTGCAATGAGCCGTTCCAGCAGCTGAGATGAATATCACCAAGCCACTGAGGTTTGTTCTTGGAGTCACACACAGTAATGTCAAGTTCTGTCTGCCATCCAAGTCTGAGCTGGCCTTGTGAACTCCTTCTGCACCCAGGGGTGTTCAGAGACAGAATCTTTCCCTGTTGCACATAGAGGCCGTACTCTTGGTTTCCCTCTGGCCTCCTGGTGCCACTTCCAAAGGACGGGAGGCACCTCAGCCCTGCTCTGCACTCATCTGACGTGTCCCACATCATGAGGAATGGACATGGGGACCTCAGTTCAAGGAAGCACAACCCAGTGCTGCATTCAGGTGGTTTTCCATAGGATGTTTCTGCCAACATGAAGTGACCTCAAGACACTGTCTGTCCCACAGGCCTTCATGGAACCCCCAGGAATAGCTGATGTTGTTTGTGCTCACTTGGGTACATCTCACCTCACATCCAGGATGTGCATGCTCACATCTCATCTGTACAATGCAGACATGGAGTGCTGACCTAGTCATTCAGTGTCATTCCATGGAGGGAAGAACAATCTCTGTGAGCTGGGAGAGAAGTCAGGGCTGGAAATGGTGGTTGAGAGGGGCCCGTCCATGATGATGCCCTGGGGCAGCTTCTGCAGTGTTTCCAGTGAACACAGGCACAGCCCAGCCCCTGCTCTGCTGGTCCTGCAGGTCTCTGGCAGGAGCCTGGCTGTGAGAGGACACTGCTGTGTGCCAGCCCTGCACACACACGCTGTTCAGCTGTACACTGGGGTTTGAATCTGTGGGACACTATCGTAAGCATATGCTTGAAGATATAAACCATCATGCACTGCCCATAGAAGATCACCTTTCTATCTGGAAAGGCTGTTGTGAGGCCAGCTCTGTTACAGCAGTGCCCATTGCCTGTCCCTGCCTGCGCTCACAGGACTGACACACAGCAGGACGGTGACCAAGCTGCCAGAGCACTCAGGCCTTGCACCAACACAAGGGATGAGAAGGAGAGTGTGGGAGTGGAACCAGAACAGCTCTGGAAGAACAAGCGCTGCTGCTCCCTGGCAGTGCTGCCATGCCAGAGCTGTATTCCCCTCCACCACGCACAGGAACTAACCCTGCAGCTCCAAAAAGCCCTTGCGGGAAGGATATAGTGAAAAAAAAGTCACTAAAGAGCCCTTTATTCTTTTTAGAGACAAGAAGAGCACTGCTGCTCATTTAAACAGCCAACAGTTATAAAAGAAAAGCCAACAGTGAATTAGAAAGGGGATGACAACATTATCACAATAAGAAAACAACCAACACCACCAGAAAATCCAGTTGACAGGCTGGGCTTATAATTAGTTACATTAAAACTCCTGTATAGAAGAAGATGGCCAGTTTATTGCTTCAGAAAACACAAGGATATGAGTTTCCATAGGGCATCCTTGAGCTGCTGGTTCCTCATGCTGTAGATGAGGGGGTTCACTGCTGGAGGAACCACTGAGTACAGAACAGATGCCACCAGATCCAGGGATGAGGAGGAGTTGGAGAGGGGCTTCAGGTAGGTAAACGTGCCAGTGCTGAGGAACAGGGAGACCACGGCCAGGTGAGGGAGGCAGGTGGAAAAGGCTTTGTGCCGTCCCTGCTCAGAGGGGATCCTCAGCACGGCCCTCAAGATCTGCACATAGGACACCACAATGAACACAAAACAGCCAAATCCTATTAAGAGACTAAATACAAGAAGCCGAAGTTCCCTGGGGTAGGAGTGTGAGCAGGAGAGCTTGAGGATCTGGGGGATTTCACAGAAGAACTGGCCCAGGGCATTGCCCTTGCACAGGGGCAGTGAAAATGTATTGGCCGTGTGCAGCAGAGAATAGAGGAACCCAGTGGCCCAGGCAGCTGCTGCCATGTGGACACAAGCTCTGCTGCCCAGGAGGGTCCCGTAGTGCAGGGGTTTGCAGATGGAAATGTAGCGGTCGTACGACATGATGGTGAGAAGGTAAAACTCTGCTGTAACACAGAAAAAGAAAAAAAAAACCTGGGCAGCACATCCTGGGTAGGAAATGACCCTGGTGTCCCAGAGGGAGTTGTCCATGGACTTGGGGACAATGGTGGAGATGGAGCCCAGGTCAAGGAGGGCAAGGTTGAGCAGAAAGAAGTACATGGGGGTGTGCAGGTGCTGGTCCCAGGCTATGGTGGTGATGATGAGGCCGTTGCCCAGGAGGGCAGCCAGGTAGATGCCCAGGAAGAGCCAGAAGTGCAAGAGCTGCAGCTCCCGTATGTCTGTGAACGGCAGGAGGAGGAACTGGGTGATGGAGCTGCTGTTGGACATTGGCTGCCTGTGGGCATGAGGACCTGTGCAAGGAGGAAAAGGTTTAGATTGAGAATTCTATGGGAACAACCAAAGCCATTTCCCAAAGTCTCTCCCATCCCTTCACACAAAGAGACCCACTTTATTATTTTTCAGGATAACGTCCTGGCTGGAGCCCTCGTCGGTGCTTGATGAGTGTGCAATGAAGAGCAGGGTCTCTGCCCAGGGGCTCTTGAGGAGTCAGCCTGGCCCTGTGTGATCGGGTGGGCAGGGGCCAGTCCTGGGGTTCAGCTTTGTCAGCTGGAACCGCTCCTGGTGCAGAAGGGACTGTCAGCATCTGTACCCCCAGGCCTGAGAAACTGAGTGTGAGAGGTTTGGGGTTTCTACAGCTCCTTCTCCCTTCCCACCCTGGGGAGTGTTGTTGGGTGTCAGAAACCCTCAGCATTTCTGCTGCACTCAGGGAGAACAGAGCGAGTCCTGTGAGACCAGAGGGTGCCTGTGGGTCAGTGCAGAGTGAGGGCAGCTGCTCTGTCCCTCTGTCCTGCTCCAGCTGCCCTGGGCTGGCACCTTTCTGAGATGGAGGCTGATCACACTGCCATGTTACCCTGAAAAGCCACCAGGCACTGCTGAGAGCAGAGGGATCCACCTCAGACCATGACAGGTCTCACCCTTCCCTAAGGTCTCAGCATCCAACATTTAGCCCAGGACATACACATCTCATTCCCCAGCCCCACAGACTGCATTGCCCACACCCCACGGGTCAGAGGGATCTGCACTGCAGGGGGTCACAGGGACTTTTCTCTGTTCTCCCTCCCATAACAATTCCGGGTTCAGTTTCCTCTCATTTCTGATCATTTCCCTGGTGCCTGGAGATTCTCCCTCTGGGAGGTGTTTCCCTGCCCATGTCTGTTCCCTGTCAGTGCTCACAGACCATCCCACCCTCTGTGCCCTCGCCCTGGCCCTACAGATCCTGCCTGTTCACTGGCACTGCCTGGGGCATCTTCCTGTTTGCAGGCTGGAAAACAGGACAGGTCAGACTAAGGCAGATGGGTCCAGCCAAGGTGATGCAGGTGCTGTGCACAGGAGAGGGGTGGTGAAGGGATGTCATGAGCCTTCTGGCAGACGTACTGATCACTCAGAGTTGCAGTTCAGGAGTCTCAGTGACTTGTTTCAGCATGAGAGTTCATTTTCATTTTATCCTTTCCTGCACCCCCCACCCCTTGGGAGAGGAAACTGAAAAGACAGGCCCAGGAAAGCTCCTTATCTGTCAGATAATCCTTGCACTGATCTTGTCATTGGGGCATCCACTTGGAAAAAATCCTGCAGGTGATCTGGAGCTGTTAGCAGTGCTGACCCAGACAGCACCCTCCACAGCATGACCCTGCCCTACCAGATCTTGCTCCTTCCCCCCACAGCTTCTCCCCACAGCACCGTGGGGATCTCCCGGGCACGCTGAGCGCTGACCCTGGCAGGCGGCAGAGTCCCTGCCTCGGCACAGCCCTGGGGTGCAGGGACCCTGCTCTGCAGGACAGCCCTGGGCACCCCTGCCTGCACAAAGAGCTTCTCACACCTGGAGTCATCCTCAGCAGGAGGCAGCTGCCATGTGTTATCCCTCTGATGGTTTAAGGAGGAAATCCCTGCTCTGCTGCGGGTCCTCCTTATCTATACAAGAAAGTCTCTAATAGTTTTACTTACGTATCTTGTTTGATGTACCAGCGTTAGGAAATTCCACTAAAATCTACAAATGTAATAATGTGCAGCCACAGACTTACTGCCTGTGAAGTTTTCTCTCCTTGTGAACTCACAGCAATCCTCACCCCACATTTCCTTTCCTCTTTCTCTGCCTGTCTCCTGTGTCCTCGGTGCTGCAGGCAGAGCCCTCAGCCCTGCTGCGCTTTGCAGAGGAGCTGCTCCTGGGCAGAGCTGTCTCTCTACATCGCTGCTGCTTCCATGAGCTCCCTGTGTCCCAGGAGCCCAGCCCAGCTCAGCAGCACAGGAGCAGCACATGATGTCCCTTTCTCTGTCCCCTCTGGGCTCCTCCAGGTGTCCCTGGGGCTCCAGTGGCACAGCTTCGATGTTGAAGTAATCAGTGATGTTGATTCTCTCTCCTCTTCGGAGACACTTCTTTCCAGCATTGTATTTTTCATTTTAAAAAATGAATCGGTATGAGAATCATCTTCTCTTGTCCCATCATTAGACAGGACACCAGGAATGTTATAGCAAAGTATCTAATTTCTGCAAACTGGGGAAGGAATATCTTCAGTTGGAGGCATTTAGGCATTTTGTTCTGGTTTTATACTCCTAGGTCTAGAGAGACATTCATCAGTCTTTGGCCATGTCATGTCCGTGCTCTGAAGCAAAGCCTTTGCACACATGGGCTCTTGGACACTTGGTACCAGGTTGTGGCAGGTCAGAGCTGGGCTGGTGCCACAGCTGGGGTGGTTCAGCCCAGATGTGAGGAAATGTCCTCAGCAAGGGACCTGACTGGGGGAGCTGGAGCTGTCAGTGCTGCAGACAGAGCTGTGACACGGATGGAATAAACTGCCAGGCAGGGTGGCAGGAGTGAGTTCGTCTGATCTGCAAGGACAGCAGCCGCCAAGCTCAGTCCAGACCTGTAAGGCAATTCAAGGGCCCCATAATGAGCTGTTACTACTGCAGGAACAGTTAAAGGAGAAACAAAAACACTGCGTGGCCACTGATGAATTTAATATGTGAAAGAACTGATAATCTCTGTGTCTCTTGTCCTCCATCTTCACTAGCAAGGTCTCCCAGGCCTCTGTGACTGGAGGCAGAACAACCAGCAGTGGACGGGGATCAAGTCAGGGTCACTGGAACTAACACAATCCTTTCCAGTCTATGGGACAGCAGGGGCAGCATCCCAGGAGCTGAGACAGCAGGACGATGTCACAGTGAGGCCACTCTCCACCATCTTGGAAAGCTCATGGAGACTGGGGGGACTCCCTGACCAACGGCAGCTCTCACACAGTGTGTGCACTGTTCAAAATGGCCAGTGGGTGAGCAGGTGAACTAAGGGCTGTGCCCCAGAGCATGTCCACTGGGACCCCATTTCTGGGAGTCTGGAAGAGGAGGTGACGGGGTTTACCCAGGGCAGGTTGTGCCTGTCCATCCTCTTTGTTTTTTATAAAGGAAAGGACAGGGTTGTGGATGTGGGGAGAACATTGATGGTCTGTTACCTGGAAGTCAGCAAGGCATTCAGCATCATCCCCTGCAATATTCTTGTGTCCAAGGTAGGATATTATGGTCTGTGTCAGTGTGCAAGTAGATGGGTAAAAACCATCTGGATGGTTGGGCTTGGAAAGGTGCTGTAGAAAGGGAGAAACTTTCCAGTCATGAGGACAGTCAAGCACTGGAAGCTGTTTCCCAGGAGTGCACACTCACTCTGTCCCAGAAAGAGACCAAGATGTGTTTGGATAAAGCCCTGAGTAATCTGGTCTGACCCTGCTGTGAGGAGGTCAAGACACCTCCTGAGGTCCCTTTGAGCCTGAATGACGCTGTCCTTCCTTCCCCTTCACATTTTCAATTTAGGGTCAACTCTCAGGTTCTCCCTGACCACAGGAATAATTCACATGAGGTGCAGGGCTGCTTTGCAAGTACCTCTAAATGATTCTGACCACAACTTTTGCATCCCTTTTCATTTGCTCCAACCCAGGGTTTTTTTCGCTGTCCTAATACCCTTCCAGAAAGAAATGCCCACCTTGTTCATCCTTTCAGAATAGGTTGTTCAAGAGGTTTCAGCATCCATGTATGGAGTCACACATCAGCCAGACATCAAAGCCACCATTGCAGAAATGGAGATGAGACACTTGACCAGCTCCTTGAACCCAGCAATTGGCACGACTTGTCTCCTGAGATGCTGGAAAACACCTGAACTTTAAGTGCAGAGCATGTGAGTCCTGGTTGGGTATCCTGGCTTGTCTCCTGACCCATGTGGTGCTTCAGGCTGTGAAGAGAATCAAAACCAGCCATTGGACTGGGGTAGTTCCATTTTACATGTGTCACACAGGGCAGATGAGGGAGCTCAGAACTCCAGACTCTGCTGCACGGTTGAGACTGCAGAGACTGGAAATGCAGGTGACAGTGTGTGTCAGTGCACACACATAAAGATTCTGGCTTCCTTTGGGCCTTTGCACTGACCTGGGATCTGTTCCTTGGCCACCTTTGTCTCAAAAAGAAACTATTCCCCTATTCCAACAACACCTCACAGAAGGGAAAAAAAAAAAAAAAGAGAAAAGTCATGAAAGATGCATGATTTTGTGTTAATTCTATCCAAGAGGTGTACTCTTTATATGATTACAAAAACAAACAAACAAACAAACAAACAAAAAAAAACGGAGAGAAAAAGCATTGTTCTAAGAACTTCTTTCAAGACACAACTGCTGAGGTGTGGTAGATGTTTTGAAAAGCAAGAATGGCTGTAAGGAATGAAATTAAAGAGCTTTAGTTTATCATAATCATCAGTGAGAATAAGGAGTTCCCTGTTACTGTTATCAGTGACAGCACCACTGTTCAAAAACATCCTTCAGAGCATCTCCATTTTTCCTGGGCTCCAGAGCTCATCCTGCTCAGAGTTTGACAGGATTGCTGCAAACCCCTGTGACCCAAATATCTACAACTGTCTCTGCTCAACAGCCTTTTACCCCAGGAAGGGGAAAATTGCCAATGCAGGCACCAAAAAAGTGCCCAACCTGCCTGGAGAGCCAGGACAGTTGTGCCACACAACAGCCACCTCTGAGGGAAGCTGGAGGTGATGGGATTGAAATGGTTTCAACCCAAATTATAGAATCATAGCATCATAGAATCATTTAGGCTGGAAAAGACCCTTAAGAACATGGAGTCAAACCGTAAATCTAACACTCCCAAGTACTCCACCAAACCATGTCCCAAAGCGCCACATCTCCACGTCTTTTAAACACCTCCAGCAATGGAAGCTCCAATCCTGAGCTGGCAGGACACCACTGGCTGCAGTTGCACATAAGATACTGGTCATGGCTGTGAGTTCAGCCCTCGCTGCAGAATGTCTCACACCCTCATTGAGGAGGGCAGGGGGCTGGGAGATGGGAGCACGTTTCAGTTTCCAGATCCCAGCACAGAGCCCAAACCATCCTGCCCTTGGACTCTGGATCCCATTTCCTGAGATGCAAAGCTGGTGGGGCTTCTGAGGATAATCATGCTAAAAGGCATGAATAATCCTTCAAGCGTTTGTGTAATTTCTCTAGGAATGTCAGTCGTATATGCTTATATTTACATATCTGTAAAATAGTACACTGCATCTGTGGTAGCCCCTCTGGCAATGACAAATAGGTATTGGCACTATAAGGCTTCATAGCTCATCCACAAGCACACATCTAAGTGGTTCAGATGAAGGGTGGTGTGGCAAATGTCACCCTTTGTGTCCCCCGGTGATGGACACTGCTCATGTGCCTCTGCAGAGAGTGGCAGGAGCTGGATCCCCTTCTCGGGACAGACTCCTTCCAGGGGAGACACAGACACAGGGGGAACTCATCGGGTCTTTATGGCATTTCACTCGGCATCAGTTTTGACATATTGGGTGCTGTTCTGTGACTGCCCTTTCTGCACAAATGATCATACAAACACAACCATTTAGTAAGACATGGTCATAAAGGGCTCTTATGGACAAGAAAGCTCACCAGGAACTCCGGAGAGAGTGAGGACGTTCATAACAAGCACCAGGAAGAACCAAGAAGCTCGAGGCCTCTTCTGAAGAGCGGGACCCATGAGCAGCCGTGATTGGCCATTGTAGGCCTCGAGTTGTAGGACTCGCTCTGGGCAATGTGCTGGAGTCCTGGGCAGGGAAGGTTCAGAGGGCGTGGGGCGCTGTGCGAGAACAACGTGATCTTGGCTTGGTGCCTGCAGGCCCAGCAGATGTCAGCTGATGTCAATGGATGTTAAAATGAGAAGAACCGAAAACAAAGATCCAAAGCAAAGGCAGGTGTCAACTCTTTCTTTCTTTCTTTCTTTCTTTCTTTCTTTCTTTCTTTCTTTCTTTCTTTCTTTCTTTCTTTCTTTCTTTCTTTCTTTTCTTTCTTTTCTTTCTTTTCTTTCTTTTCTTTCTTTTCTTTCTTTTCTTTCTTTTCTTTCTTTTCTTTCTTTCTTTCTCCCAGGCGTCCGGGCCCCATAGGTTTGATATAGAGGGACCCAGGCGTCCAGGCCCCATAGATTTGACCAAGGAGGGACCCAGGCGTCCGGGCCCCATAGATTTGACCATAGAGGGACCCAGGCGTCCGGGGCCCATAGATTTGACCGAGGAGGGACCCAGGCGTCCGGGCCCCATAGATTATTGCAGTGAGGAGGGACCCGGGCGTCCGGGGCCCATAGATTTGATATAGAAGGGACCCAGGTGTCCGGGCCCCAAAGATTTGACGGAAAAGGGACCCAGGCGTCCGGGCCCCATAGATTTGATAGAGAACGGACCCAGGCGTCCGGGCCCCATAGATTTGACCAAGGAGGGACCCAGGCGTCCGGGCCCCATAGATTTGACCGAGGAGGGACCCGGGCGTCCGGGGCCCATAGATATGAATGAGGAGGGACCCAGGCGTCCGGGCCCCATAGATTTGACGGAAAAGGGACCCAGGCGTCCGGGCCCCATAGATTTGACCAAAGAGGGACCCAGGCGTCCGGGCCCCATAGATTTGACGGAAAAGGGACCCAGGCGTCCGGGCCCCATAGATTTGACGTATGAGGGACCCAGGCGTCCGGGCCCCATAGATTTGACGTATGAGGGACCCAGGCTTCCGGGCCCCATAGATTTTACAGAGAAGGGACCCAGGTGTCCGGGCCCCATAGATTTGACGTATGAGGGACCCAGGCGTCCGGGCCCCATAGATTTGAACAATAAGAGATCCAGGAGTCCGGGCTCCATAGATTTGACGGAAAAGGGACCCAGGCGTCCGGGCCCCATAGATTTGACCAAGGAGGGACCCAGGCGTCCGAGCCCCATAGATTTGACGGAAAAGGGACCCAGGCGTCCGGGCCCCATAGACTTGACAAAGAAGGGACCCAGGCGTCCGGGCCCCATAGATTTGACGGAAAAGGGACCCAGGCGTCCGGGCCCCATAGATTTGACCAAGGAGGGACCCAGGCGTCCGGGCCCCAAAGATTTGACCATAGAGGGACCCAGGCGTCCGGGGCCCATAGATTTGACTGAGGAGGAACCCAGGCGTCCGGGCCCCATAGATTTGAGCATGGAGGGACCCAGGCGTCTGGGCCCCATAGATTTGACCGAGGAGGGACCCAGGCGTCCGGGCCCCATAGATTATTGCAGTGAGGAGGGACCCGGGCGTCCGGGGCCCATAGATTTGATAGAGAACGGACCCAGGCGTCCGGGCCCCATAGATTTGACCAAGGAGGGACCCAGGCGTCCGGGCCCCATAGATTTGACCGAGGAGGGACCCGGGCGTCCGGGGCCCATAGATATGAATGAGGAGGGACCCAGGCGTCTGGGCCCCATAGATTTCACGGAAAAGGGACCCAGGCGTCCGGGCCCCATAGATTTGACCAAAGAGGGACCCAGGCGTCCAGGCCCCATAGATTGCAGTGAGGAGGGACCCAGATGTCCGGGCCCCATAGATTTGACGTATGAGGGACCCAGGCGTCCGGGCCCCATAGATTTTACAGAGAAGGGACCCAGGTGTCCGGGCCCCATAGATTTGACGTATGAGGGACCCAGGCGTCCGGGCCCCATAGATTTGAACAATAAGAGATCCAGGAGTCCGGGCTCCATAGATTTGACGGAAAAGGGACCCAGGCGTCCGGGCCCCATAGATTTGACGTGTGAGGGACCCAGGCGTCCGGGGCCCATAGATTTGACTGAGGAGGAACCCAGGCGTCCGGGCCCCATAGATTTGAGCATGGAGGGACCCAGGCGTCCGGGCCCCATAGATTTGACCGAGGAGGGACCCAGGCGTCCGGGCCCCATAGATTTGACCGAGGAGGGACCCAGGCGTCCGGGCCCCATAGGTTTGATATAGAGGGACCCAGGCGTCCGGGCCCCATAGATTTGACCGATGAGGGACCCAGGCGTCCGGGCCCCATAGATTTGACCGAGGAGGGACCCAGGCGTCCGGGCCCCATAGGTTTGATATAGAGGGACCCAGGCGTCCGGCCCCATAGATTTGACTGATAAGGGACCCAGGCGTCCGGGCCCCATAGATTTGTCCGAAAAGGGACCCAGGCATCCGGGCCCCATAGATTTGACCGAGGAGGGACCCAGGCGTCCGGGCCCCATAGGTTTGACTAAACAGGGACCCAGGCGTCCGAGCCCCATAGATTTGACCAAACAGGGACCCAGGCGTCCGGGCCCCATAGATTTGACCAGAGAGGGACCCAGGCATCCAGGCCCCATAGATTTGACCGAGGACGGACCCAGGCGTCCGGGCCCCATAGATTGCACTGGGGAGGGACCCAGGCGTCCGGGCCCCATAGATTTGATGGATGAGGGACCCAGGCGTCCGGGCCCGATAGATTTGACCAAACAGGGACCCAGGCGTCCGGGCCCCATAGGTTTGATGGGGAAGGGAACCAGGCGTCCGGGCCCCATAGATTTGATAGAGAACGGACCCAGGCGTCCGGGCCCCATAGATTTGAACAAAGAGGGACCCAGGCATCCGGGCCCCATAGATTTGACCGAGGAGGGACCCGGGCGTCCGGGGCCCATAGATATGAATGAGGAGGGACCCAGGCGTCCGGGCCCCATAGATTTCACGGAAAAGGGACCCAGGCGTCCGGGCCCCATAGATTTGACCAAAGAGGGACCCAGGCGTCCGGGCCCCATAGATTGCAGTGAGGAGGGACCCAGATGTCCGGGCCCCATAGATTTGACGTATGAGGGACCCAGGCGTCCGGGCCCCATAGATTTGACGTATGAGGGACCCAGGCGTCCGGGCCCCATAGATTTTACAGAGAAGGGACCCAGGTGTCCGGGCCCCATAGATTTGACGTATGAGGGACCCAGGCGTCCGGGCCCCATAGATTTGAACAATAAGAGATCCAGGAGTCCGGGCTCCATAGATTTGACGGAAAAGGGACCCAGGCGTCCGGGCCCCATAGATTTGACCAAGGAGGGACCCAGGCGTCCGGGCCCCATAGATTTCACCAAAGAGGGACCCAGGCGTCCGGGCCCCATAGATTTCACCAAAGAGGGACCCAGGCGTCCGGGCCCCATAGATTTGACCGAGGAGGGACCCAGGCGTCCGGGCCCCATAGATTTGACAAATAAGGGACCCAGGCGTCTGGGCCCCATAGATTTGACCGAGGAGGGACCCAGGCGTCCGGGCCCCATAGGTTTGATATAGAGGGACCCAGGCGTCCGGGCCCCATAGATTTGACCGAGGAGGGACCCAGGCGTCCGGGCCCCATAGATTTGATAGCGAACGGACCCAGGCGTCCGGGCCCCATAGATTTTACAGACAAGGGACCCAGGCGTCCGGGCCCCATAGATTTGACCGAGGAGGGACCCAGGCGTCCGGGCCCCATAGATTTGACAAATAAGGGACCCAGGCGTCTGGGCCCCATAGATTTGACCAAAGAGGGACCCAGGCGTCCGGGCCCCATAGATTTGACCAAGGAGGGACCCAGGCATCCGGGCCCCATAGATTGCACTGAGGAGGGACCCAGGCGTCCAGGCCCCATAGATTTGATCTGGAAGGGACCCAGGCGTCCGGGCCCCTTAGATTTGAACAGGGAGGGACCCAGGCGTCCGGGCCCCATAGATTTGACCAAAGAGGGACCCAGGCGTCCGGGCCCCATAGATTTGAACGAGAAGGGACCCAGGCGTCCGGGCCCCATAGATTTGACCAAAGAGGGACCCAGGCGTCCGGGCCCCATAGATTTGACCGAGGAGGGACCCAGGCGTCCGGGCCCCATAGATTATTGCAGTGAGGAGGGACCCGGGCGTCCGGGGCCCATAGATTTGATATAGAAGGGACCCAGGCGTCCGGGCCCCAAAGATTTGACAGAAAAGGGACCCAGGCATCCGGGCCCCATAGATTTGATAGAGAACGGACCCAGGCGTCCGGGCCCCACAGATTTGACCAAGGAGGGACCCAGGCGTCCGGGCCCCATAGATTTGACGTGTGAGGGACCCAGGCGTCCGGGCCCCATAGATTTGACGTGTGAGGGACCCAGGCGTCCGGGGCCCATAGATTTGACTGAGGAGGAACCCAGGCGTCCGGGCCCCATATATTTGAGCATGGAGGGACCCAGGCGTCCGGGCCCCATAGATTTCACCAAAGAGGGACCCAGGCGTCCGGGCCCCATAGATTTGAGGGTGGAGGGACCCAGGCGTCCGGGCCCCAGAGATTTGACTGATGAGGGACCCAGGCGTCCGGGCCCCAGAGATTTGATTCAGGAGGGACCCAGGCGTCCGGGCCCCATAGGTTGGACCGAGAAGGGACCCAGGCGTCCGGGCCCCATAGATTTGACTAAACAGGGACCCAGGCGTCCGGGCCGCATAGATTTGACCAAGGAGGGACCCAGGCGTCCGGGCCCCATAGATTTGACCAAGAAGGGACACAGGCGTCCGGGCCCCATAGATATTGGAATGAGGAGGGACCCAGGCGTCCGGGCCCCATAGATTTGACCAAGAAGGGACACAGGCGTCCAGGCCCCATAGATATTGGAATGAGGAGGGACCCAGGCATCCGGGCCCCATAGATTTGACCGAGGAGGGACCCAGGCGTCCGGGTCCCATAGATTTGATAGCGAAGGGACCCAGGCGTCCGGGCCCCATAGATTTGACGGATGAGGGACCCAGGCGTCCGGGCCCCATAGATTTGATGGATGAGGGACCCAGGCGTCCGGGCCCCATAGATTTGACCAAGGAGGGACCCAGGCGTCCGGGCCCCATAGATTTGAACGGGGAGGGACCCAGGCGTCCGGGCCCCATAGATTTTACAGACAAGGGACCCAGGCGTCCGGGCCCCATAGATTTGACCGAGAGGCTTAGAGGTGACCTCATCACTCTCTATAACTACCTGAAGGGAAGTTATAGCCAGGTGGGGATTGGGCTCTTCTCCCAGGCAGTCAGCAATAGGACAAGGGGCCATGGGCTTAAACTCTGCCAGGGGAAATTTAGGCTGGATATTAGAAAGAAATTCTTTACAGAGAGAGTGGTCAGGCATTGGAATGGCTGCCCAGGGAGGTGCTGGACTCGCCGTCCCTGCAGGTTTTTAAACTGAGATTGGACATGGCACTTAGTGCCATGATCTAATAAACGGACTAGAGTTGGACCAAGGGTTGGACTCGATGATCTCTGAGGTCTTTTCCAACCCAGTCGATTCTGTGATTCTGTGATTCTGTGATTCTGTGAAGGGACCCAGGCGTCCGGCCCTATAGATTTGACCAAAGAGGGACCCAGGCGTCCGGGCCCCATAGATTTGATCGAGCTGCTGCACCAGCCCGAGGCCACGCCCCCACCTGCCGAGACACGCCCACCATGCCCATGCAGGGAGTGTGGCCACGCCCCCACCCGCCAAGACACGCCCACATGCCCATACAGTGAGCGTGACCACGCCCCCGCAAAGCCCCGCCCCCTTAGCGCCCAAAGCCCTCCCCCCGCTCCTCCCGCCATTGGCCGCCGCGAAGCCTCGCCCCCCGGCTCGGCCGCGCGCCATTGGCCGCCGCCAAAGCCCCGCCTCCCGCGCCGCGGGCGCTGTTTACCCGCGCGCCGGCTCCCGCCCCCGCCTTCCCCCCCCCCCCCCCCCCCCCATTTCCCGGTCACCGGGAGCCGAACACGCGCGTGCAGGACACGGCGGGCGCCAGGTCGCACGCGGCGCGGTAGGCGGGGTCCCGCGCGTGCTTCCGCTCCACGCGCCGCGTGCGCCGCCATCGCCGCCCTTCCCATTGGTCCGCCCCGCCGCGCCCGCCGATTGGGCCAAAGCTCCCGCCGCTCCTCCCACTGCCCCGCCCGCGCTGAGCCGCCCCGCGCGCTGATTGGCCGGTGCGCCCGCCGCACCTCCCACCCTCGCCGAGGCGGCCCGCACGTTGATTGGCCGGCCGCCGCGCCCCGCCCCGACGCGGCCGCGGGGTCTGCTGGGAACTGTGGTGCGCGCTGAGTGGGGGACCCACAGAAAAGGGACCCAGGCGTCCGGGCGGGGCCGAGGGTTGAAAAGCGGCCGCGGGGCCGGGCGGGCAGAGGAGGCGGCGACAGCGGCACGGGACGGACCGACACACGGACAGGACACACGGACAGGACACACGGACAGGACACACGGACACACGGACAGGACACACAGACACACGGACAGGGACACACGGACACACGGACAGGACACACGGACACACGGACAGGGACGCACGGACACACGGACAGGGACGCACGGACAGGGACACACGGACAGGACACACGGACAGGGACACACGGACAGGACACACGGACACACGGACAGGGACGCACGGACAGGGACACACGGACAGGACACACGGACACACGGACAGGGACACACGGACAGGGACACACGGACACACGGACAGGGACACACGGACACACGGACAGGGACACACGGACAGGACACACGGACAGGACACACGGACAGGGACACACGGACACACGGACAGGGACACACGGACAGGGACACACGGACAGGGACACACGGACAGGACACACAGGTACCCACGGGGACCCCCAGACCCACACAGACCCCCAGATCCCCCCATAGACCCCCATGTACCCCCAGATCCCCCCCCTTAGCCCCACAGGGACCCCCCAGACCCCCATTGACCCCAACCCCTTGTGTTCCCCCCCAGGACCCCCATGCGGAGCCCCGCCCCCCCGGCCCCGCCCTCCTGCTGCTGCTGCTGCTCCGTGAGTGGGGGGGACGGGGGGGGGGCGACACACGGGTGACCCCCGGGGGACCCAGGCGTCCGGCGCCGGAAGGGACCCAGGCATCCGGGCGAGCTGCCCACTGGACCAGTCGGACCGGAAGGGGCAATGGCGTCACCGCCCCCCAAAATCCTGAGGTCATCACCCCCAAAAATGAACCCTGGGCGCCTGGGTCCTTCCCGGACTCCTGGGTCCCCTCCCGAACACCTGGGTCCTTCCCGAACTCCTGGGTCCTTCCCGGACTCCTGGGTCCCTCCCGAACGCCTGGGTCCCCTCCCGAACGCCTGGGTCCCCTCCCGAACTCCTGGGTCCTTCCCGGACTCCTGGGTCCCTCCCGAACTCCTGGGTCCTTCCCGGACTCCTGGGTCCCCCCCCCGAACTCCTGGGTCCCTCCCGAACTCCTGGGTCCCCTCCCGAACTCCTGGGTCCCCTCCCGAACTCCTGGGTCCTTCCCGGACTCCTGGGTCCCTCCCGAACGCCTGGGTCCCCTCCCGAACGCCTGGGTCCCCTCCCGAACTCCTGGGTCCTTCCCGGACTCCTGGGTCCCTCCCGGACTCCTGGGTCCCCCCCCCGAACTCCTGGGTCCCCTCCCGAACTCCTGGGTCCCCTCCCGAACTCCTGGGTCCCTCCCGAACTCCTGGGTCCCTCCCGGATGCCTGGGTCCCCTCCCGAACGCCTGGGTCCCCTCCCGAACCCCTGGGTCCCCTCCCGAACTCCTGGGTCCCTCCCGAACACCTGGGTCCTTCCCGGACTCCTGGGTCCCCTCCCGAACTCCTGGGTCCCCTCCCGAACGCCTGGGTCCCTCCCGAGCTCCTGGGTCCCTCGCTGGGGAGCGGGGGGGCTCCCAGGTTCTGCCACCGGCATTTTTATGGATTATTTTTCCCCACAGACGCTGAAATTCCAGCTGGGGAGGTTCCCCCAGGTGAGAAACATGCAAATGAGACCCTGCATATTCATGAGCAGCCCCTTGGCTCCTCCCACAGCCATTCCGGGGGGACCCAGGAGTCCGGGGGGACCCAGGAGTTCGGGAGGGGACCCAGGCGTCCGGGAGGGACCCCCATCCCCCACCCTGCTGTCGCAACAACCCCCGGGACAGTTGAAACGGGAGGGGGAGGAACAACGGACCCAGGCATCCGGGGGACCCTCTCCAAAGGGACCCAGGCGTCCGGGAGGGGAACCCAGGTGTCCCGGGGGGGACCCGGGTTTCTGGGGGGGATGGACCCAGGAGTCCAGGGGACCCTCCGCTAAGGGGACCCAGGCGTCCGGGAGGGGACCTGGGTGTCCAGGGAGAGGGACCCAGGCTTCCGGGAGGGGACCTGGGTGTCCAGGGAGAGGGACCCAGGCGTCCGGGAGGGGACCTGGGTGTCCAGGGAGACGGACCCAGGCGTCCGGGAGGGGGAACCAGGTGTCCCGGGGGGGACCCGGGTGTCTGGGGGATGGACCCGGGTGTCCCGGGATGGACCCGGGTGTCTGGGGGGATGGACCCGGGTGTCTGGGGGCTGGACCCGGGTGTCTGGGGGATGGACCCAGGTGTCCCGGGGGGGATGGACCCGGGTGTCTGGGGGGGATGGACCCGGGTGTCTGGGGGGATGGACCCGGGTGTCTGGGGGGGATGGACCCGGGTGTCTGGGGGATGGACCCGGGTGTCTGGGGGGGATGGACCCGGGTGTCTGGGGGGATGGACCCGGGTGTCTGGGGGGATGGACCCGGGTGTCTGGGGGGGCTGGACCCGGGTGTCCCGGGATGGACCCGGGTGTCTGGGGGATGGACCCGGGTGTCTGGGGGGATGGACCCGGGTGTCTGGGGGATGGACCCGGGTGTCTGGGGGGATGGACCCGGGTGTCTGGGGGCTGGACCCGGGTGTCTGGGGGATGGACCCAGGTGTCCCGGGGGGGATGGACCCGGGTGTCTGGGGGGGCTGGACCCGGGTGTCTGGGGGGCTGGACCCGGGTGTCTGGGGGATGGACCCGGGTGTCTGGGGGATGGACCCGGGTGTCTGGGGGGGCTGGACCCGGGTGTCTGGGGGATGGACCCGGGTGTCTGGGGGGATGGACCCGGGTGTCTGCGGGGGATGGACCCGGGTGTCTGCGGGGGATGGACCCGGGTGTCTGCGGGGGATGGACCCGGGTGTCTGGGGGGGATGGACCCGGGTGTCTGGGGGCTGGACCCGGGTGTCTGGGGGATGGACCCAGGTGTCCCGGGGGGGATGGACCCGGGTGTCTGGGGGGCTGGACCCGGGTGTCTGGGGGGATGGACCCGGGTGTCTGGGGGCTGGACCCGGGTGTCTGGGGGATGGACCCAGGTGTCCCGGGGGGGATGGACCCGGGTGTCTGGGGGGGCTGGACCCGGGTGTCTGGGGGGCTGGACCCGGGTGTCTGGGGGATGGACCCGGGTGTCTGGGGGGATGGACCCGGGTTTCTGGGGGATGGACCCGGGTGTCTGGGGGGGATGGACCCGGGTGTCTGGGGGGGATGGACCCGGGTGTCTGGGGGGATGGACCCAGGTGTCCGGGGGGGATGGACCCGGGTGTCCCGGGATGGACCCGGGTGTCTGGGGGGGATGGACCCGGGTGTCTGGGGGGGATGGACCCGGGTGTCTGGGGGGATGGACCCGGGTGTCTGGGGGATGGACCCGGGTGTCTGGGGGGGATGGACCCGGGTGTCTGGGGATGGACCCGGGTTCTGGGGGATGGACCCGGGTTTCTGGGGGGGATGGACCCGGGTTTCTGGGGGGATGGACCCGGGTGTCTGGGGGGATGGACCCGGGTTTCTGGGGGATGGACCCGGGTGTCTGGGGGGGATGGACCCGGGTGTCTGGGGGATGGACCCGGGTGTCTGGGGGATGGACCCGGGTTTCTGGGGGATGGACCCGGGTTTCTGGGGGATGGACCCGGGTGTCTGGGGGGGATGGACCCGGGTGTCTGGGGGATGGACCCGGGTGTCTGGGGGTCTGGGATGGACCCGGGTGTCTGGGGGATGGACCCGGGTGTCTGGGGGGATGGACCCGGGTGTCTGGGGGGGATGGACCCCGGGTGTCTGGGGGATGGACCCGGGTTTCTGGGGGATGGACCGGGTTTCTGGGGGATGGACCCGGGTGTCTGGGGGGGATGGACCCGGGTGTCTGGGGGGATGGACCCGGGTGTCTGGGGGGGATGGACCCGGGTGTCTGGGGGGATGGACCCGGGTGTCTGGGGGATGGACCCAGGTGTCCGGGGGGGGATGGACCGGGTGTCCCGGGATGGACCCGGGTGTCTGGGGGGGATGGACCCGGGTGTCTGGGGGGATGGACCCAGGTGTCTGGGGGGATGGACCCGGGTGTCTGGGGGATGGACCCGGGTGTCTGGGGGATGGACCCAGGTTTCTGGGGGATGGACCCGGGTGTCTGGG
>NW_028115324.1:0-115000 GCF_964273445.1 Streptopelia decaocto | reverse complement strand
ATAATTTCAACTGGAATTTTAGCAATTTTTACGTGAAATTGTAAACATGTGGACATGGATTTTGAAAATTCTAGAGAGAATTTTAAAAGCTTCAAGAGAATTTCAACCATTTTGAGAGGGATTTGAAAAGTTTCAATGGGAATGGGAAGAATTGCGACGAAAATTGGAAAATATTTAAGGGACTTTGAAAAAATTTCAACTGGAATTTTAGCAATTTTGATGTGAAATTGTAAACATGTTGAGGTGGATTTGGAAAGTTCTAGAGAGAAGTTTAAAACTTTCAACAGGATTTCAACAATGTTGAGAGGGATTTGAAAAGTTTCAATGGGAATGGGAAGAATTGAGACGAAAATTGGAAAATTTTTCAGGGACTTTGAAAAAATTTCAACTGGAATTTTAGCAATTTTGACGTGAAATTGTAAACATGTTGATGTGGATTTGGAAAATTCTAGAGAGAATTTTAAAAGCTTCATCAGGGTTTCAACCATTTTGAGAGGGATTTGAAAAGTTTCAATGGGAATGGGAAGAATTGGGACGAAAATTGGAAAATTTTTCAGGGACCTTGAAAAAATTTCAACTGGAATTTTAGCAATTTTGACGTGAAATTGTAAACATGTTGAGGTGGATTTTGAAAATTCCAGAGAGAAGTTTAAAACTTTCAACAGGATTTCAACAATGTTGAGAGGGATTTGAAAAGTTTCAATGGGAATGGGAAGAATTGGGAAGAAAATTGGATAATTTTTCAGGGACTTTGAAATAATTTCAACTGGAATTTTAGCAATTTTGACGTGAAATTGTAAACATGTGGACATGGATTTTGAAAATTCTAGAGAGAATTTTAAAAGCTTTAACAGGATTTCAACAATGTTGAGAGGGATTTGAAAAGTTTCAATGGGAATGGGAAGAATTGGGACGAAAATTGGAAAATTTTGAAGGGACTTTGAAAAAATTTCAAGTGGAATTTTAGAGATTTTGATGTGAAAGTTTCAAAATTTTGTCGGGGATTTTGAAATTTCCTGAGAATTTCCAAAGTTTCCCCGGGATTTCCAACATTTTGAAGGGAACTCCAAACATGTCAACATTGATTTTAAGAATCTCCACTGGAGTTTTAGAGATTTTGATGTGAAAGTGTCACCATTTTGTCGGGGATTTGGAAAATTTCCTGAGAATTTCAAAAGTTTCACCGGGATTTCCCAAATTTTGAAGGGAACTGATCGGAGCCAGCCCAGCGAGAGCCGGAGCCGGCAGGGTTCAACCGACCACGAGGTTCAGCCGAGATCAGGAAGCTCAGAGGGAAACGTACAGGGACAGCGTGATTCCCGGCGGGCCCCGATCGCCAAAGCCCCGGCAGCCATTGCGAGAGAGCGGCTGACGTGGCGGGGGGCGTTCCCACGGTGACGCGGGAGGTTTAAAAGCGGCTGAAACTCGATACTAGCATTCAGTCAGCTGATCGGAGCCAGCCCAGCGAGAGCCGGAGCCGGCGGGGTTCAGCCGACCACGAGGTTCAGCCGAGATCAGGAAGCTCAGAGGGAAACGTACAGGGACAGCGCGATTCCCGGCGGGTCCCGATCGCCAAAGCCCCGGCAGCCATTGCGACAGAGCGGCTGACGTGGCGGGGGCGTTCCCACGGTGACGGCGACCACACCCCCTCCCCTTGCCTTGAAAAAGCCTTTGGGAGGGCAGCGACTAGTCACCAGGTGCAGGGAGGAGCAACCAGCTTGTGTAGCAGGTGAGTCCCACCCACACTGTGCTGCAGCAGCAGGTGTGGTAGCTTGTGCAGCAGGGTGCAGAGAGCACTTGTTGCTTGTCAGCCCCTCTAGCTTATTACCAGCGCCCCAGACTGCTGACGACCATGGGCGTCTCCAGGAGGAGAGCTTGTCTCTAACAGGCTGTGGCTACGCAGACTGAGGCTCTGTCCCGAACGGTGGCTGTTCAGGTCTCTGCAGGGAGTGCCAGAGCCTGCTGCTGGGGGAGGGAGGCCAGCACTCCACCTGTGTGAGGTGTGAGCAGGTGCAAGACCTGCTCGACGTGGTCGTCAAACTTAAGGAGGAGGTTGAGACGCTGAGGACCATCAGGGAGTGCGAAAGGGAGATCGACTGGTGGAGTAACACCCTGACGTGCAAGTCGGAAAGGTCCCAGAGAAGTAACCCCCAAAAGGAGATGGACCTCCTGCCCTCTCGGATAGAGGCAATTTTGACGTGAAACTGTAAACATGTGGACATGGATTTGGAAAATTCTAGAGAGAATTTTAAAAGCTTCAACAGGATTTCAACAATGTTGAGAGGGATTTGAAAAGTTTCAATGGGAATGGGAAGAATTGGGACGAAAATTGGAAAATTTTTCAGGGACTTTGAAAAAATTTCAACTGGAATTTTAGCAATTTTGACGTGAAATTGTAAACATGTTGATGTGGATTTGGAAAATTCTAGAGAGAATTTTAAAAGCTTCATCAGGGTTTCAACCATTTTGAGAGGGATTTGAAAAGTTTCAATGGGAATGGGAAGTATTGGGACGAAAATTGGAAAATTTTTCAGGGACCTTGAAAAAATTTCAACTGGAATTTTAGCAATTTTGACGTGAAATTGTAAACATGTTGAGGTGGATTTTGAAAATTCCAGAGAGAAGTTTAAAACTTTCAACAGGATTTCAACAATGTTGAGAGGGATTTGAAAAGTTTCAATGGGAATGGGAAGAATTGGGACGAAAATTGGAAAATTTTTCAGGGACTTTGAAAAAATTTCAACTGGAATTTTAGCAATTTTGACGTGAAATTGTAAACATGTTGATGTGGATTTGGAAAATTCTAGAGAGAATTTTAAAAGCTTCATCAGGGTTTCAACCATTTTGAGAGGGATTTGAAAAGTTTCAATGGGAATGGGAAGAATTGGGACGAAAATTGGAAAATTTTTCAGGGACCTTGAAAAAATTTCAACTGGAATTTTAGCAATTTTGACGTGAAATTGTAAACATGTTGAGGTGGATTTTGAAAATTCCAGAGAGAAGTTTAAAACTTTCAACAGGATTTCAACAATGTTGAGAGGGATTTGAAAAGTTTCAATGGGAATGGGAAGAATTGGGAAGAAAATTGGATAATTTTTCAGGGACTTTGAAATAATTTCAACTGGAATTTTAGCAATTTTTACGTGAAATTGTAAACATGTGGACATGGATTTTGAAAATTCTAGAGAGAATTTTAAAAGCTTTAACAGGATTTCAACAATGTTGAGAGGGATTTGAAAAGTTTCAATGGGAATGGGAAGAATTGGGACGAAAATTGGAAAGTTTTTCAGGGACTTTGAAAAAATTTCAACTGGAATTTTAGCAATTTTCACGTGAAATTGTAAACATGTTGAGGTAGATTTTGAAAATTCTAGAGACAATTTTAAAAGCTTCAACATAATTTCAACAATGTTGAGAGGGATTTGAAAAGTTTCAATGGGAATGGGAAGAATTGGGAAAAATTTGGAAAATTTTTAAGGGACTTTGAAAAAATTTCAACTGGAATTTTAGCCATTTTTTGACGTGAAATTGTAAACATGTGGACATGGATTTTGAAAATTCTAGAGAGAATTTTAAAAGCTTCAAGAGAATTTCAACAATTTTGAGAGGGATTTGAAAAGTTTCAATGGGAATGGGAAGAATTGGGACAAAAATTGGAAAATTTTTAAGGGACTTTGAAAAAATTTCAACTGGAATTTTAGCCATTTTTTGACGTGAAATTGTAAACATGTGGACATGGATTTTGAAAATTCTAGAGAGAATTTTAAGAGCTTCAAGAGAATTTCAACAATTTGGAGAGGGATTTGAAAAGTTTCAATGGGAATGGGAAGAATTGGGACAAAAATTGGAAAATTTTTAAGGGACTTTGAAAAAATTTCAACTGGAATTTTAGCCATTTTTTGACGTGAAATTGTAAACATGTGGACATGGATTTTGAAAATTCTAGAGAGAATTTTAAAAGCTTCAAGAGAATTTCAACAATTTTGAGAGGGATTTGAAAAGTTTCAATGGGAATGGGAAGAATTGGGACAAAAATTGGAAAATTTTTAAGGGACTTTGAAAAAATTTCAACTGGAATTTTAGCCATTTTTTGACGTGAAATTGTAAACATGTGGACATGGATTTTGAAAATTCTAGAGAGAATTTTAAAAGCTTCAAGAGAATTTCAACAATTTTGAGAGGGATTTGAAAAGTTTCAATGGGAATGGGAAGAATTGGGACAAAAATTGGAAAATTTTTCAGGGACTTTGAAAAAATTTCAACTGGAATTTTAGCAATTTTGATGTGAAATTGTAAACATGTTGAGGTGGATTTGGAAAGTTCTAGAGAGAAGTTTAAAACTTTCAACAGGATTTCAACAATGTTGAGAGGGATTTGAAAAGTTTCAATGGGAATGGGAAGAATTGGGACGAAAATTGGAAAATTTTTCAGGGACCTTGAAAAAATTTCAACTGGAATTTTAGCAATTTTGACGTGAAATTGTAAACATGTTGAGGTGGATTTTGAAAATTCCAGAGAGAAGTTTAAAACTTTCAACAGGATTTCAACAATGTTGAGAGGGATTTGAAAAGTTTCAATGGGAATGGGAAGAATTGGGAAGAAAATTGGATAATTTTTCAGGGACTTTGAAATAATTTCAACTGGAATTTTAGCAATTTTTACGTGAAATTGTAAACATGTGGACATGGATTTTGAAAATTCTAGAGAGAATTTTAAAAGCTTTAACAGGATTTCAACAATGTTGAGAGGGATTTGAAAAGTTTCAATGGGAATGGGAAGAATTGGGACGAAAATTGGAAAGTTTTTCAGGGACTTTGAAAAAATTTCAACTGGAATTTTAGCAATTTTCACGTGAAATTGTAAACATGTTGAGGTAGATTTTGAAAATTCTAGAGACAATTTTAAAAGCTTCAACATAATTTCAACAATGTTGAGAGGGATTTGAAAAGTTTCAATGGGAATGGGAAGAATTGGGAAAAATTTGGAAAATTTTTAAGGGACTTTGAAAAAATTTCAACTGGAATTTTAGCCATTTTTTGACGTGAAATTGTAAACATGTGGACATGGATTTTGAAAATTCTAGAGAGAATTTTAAAAGCTTCAAGAGAATTTCAACAATTTTGAGAGGGATTTGAAAAGTTTCAATGGGAATGGGAAGAATTGGGACAAAAATTGGAAAATTTTTAAGGGACTTTGAAAAAATTTCAACTGGAATTTTAGCCATTTTTTGACGTGAAATTGTAAACATGTGGACATGGATTTTGAAAATTCTAGAGAGAATTTTAAGAGCTTCAAGAGAATTTCAACAATTTTGAGAGGGATTTGAAAAGTTTCAATGGGAATGGGAAGAATTGGGACAAAAATTGGAAAATTTTTAAGGGACTTTGAAAAAATTTCAACTGGAATTTTAGCCATTTTTTGACGTGAAATTGTAAACATGTGGACATGGATTTTGAAAATTCTAGAGAGAATTTTAAAAGCTTCAAGAGAATTTCAACAATTTTGAGAGGGATTTGAAAAGTTTCAATGGGAATGGGAAGAATTGGGACAAAAATTGGAAAATTTTTAAGGGACTTTGAAAAAATTTCAACTGGAATTTTAGCCATTTTTTGACGTGAAATTGTAAACATGTGGACATGGATTTTGAAAATTCTAGAGAGAATTTTAAAAGCTTCAAGAGAATTTCAACAATTTTGAGAGGGATTTGAAAAGTTTCAATGGGAATGGGAAGAATTGGGACAAAAATTGGAAAATTTTTCAGGGACTTTGAAAAAATTTCAACTGGAATTTTAGCAATTTTGATGTGAAATTGTAAACATGTTGAGGTGGATTTGGAAAGTTCTAGAGAGAAGTTTAAAACTTTCAACAGGATTTCAACAATGTTGAGAGGGATTTGAAAAGTTTCAATGGGAATGGGAAGAATTGGGACGAAAATTGGAAAATTTTTCAGGGACTTTGAAAAAATTTCAACTGGAATTTTAGCAATTTTGACGTGAAATTGTAAACATGTTGATGTGGATTTGGAAAATTCTAGAGAGAATTTTAAAAGCTTCGTCAGGGTTTCAACCATTTTGAGAGGGATTTGAAAAGTTTCAATGGGAATGGGAAGAATTGGGACGAAAATTGGAAAATTTTTCAGGGACCTTAAAAAAATTTCAACTGGAATTTTAGCAATTTTGACGTGAAATTGTAAACATGTTGAGGTGGATTTTGAAAATTCCAGAGAGAAGTTTAAAACTTTCAACAGGATTTCAACAATGTTGAGAGGGATTTGAAAAGTTTCAATGGGAATGGGAAGAATTGGGAAGAAAATTGGATAATTTTTCAGGGACTTTGAAATAATTTCAACTGGAATTTTAGCAATTTTGACGTGAAATTGTAAACATGTGGACATGGATTTTGAAAATCCTAGAGAGAATTTTAAAAGCTTTAACAGGATTTCAACAATGTTGAGAGGGATTTGAAAAGTTTCAATGGGAATGGGAAGAATTGGGACGAAAATTGGAAAGTTTTTCAGGGACTTTGAAAAAATTTCAACTGGAATTTTAGCAATTTTCACGTGAAATTGTAAACATGTTGAGGTAGATTTTGAAAATTCTAGAGACAATTTTAAAAGCTTCAAGAGAATTTCAACAATGTTGAGAGGGATTTGAAAAGTTTCAATGGGAATGGGAAGATTTGGGACGAAAATTGGAAAATTTTGAAGGGACTTTGAAAAAATTTCAACTGGAATTTTAGCAATTTTGACGTGAAATTGTAAACATGTTGAGGTGGATTTGGAAAATTCTAGAGAGAATTATAAAAGCTTCAACAGGATTTCAACAACGTTGAGAGGGATTTGAAAAGTTTCAATGGGAATGGGAAGAATTGGGAAAAATTTGGAAAATTTTTAAGGGACTTTGAAAAAATTTCAACTGGAATTTTAGCCATTTTTTGACGTGAAATTGTAAACATGTGGACATGGATTTTGAAAATTCTAGAGAGAATTTTAAAAGCTTCAAGAGAATTTCAACAATTTTGAGAGGGATTTGAAAAGTTTCAATGGGAATGGGAAGAATTGGGACAAAAATTGGAAAATTTTTAAGGGACTTTGAAAAAATTTCAACTGGAATTTTAGCCATTTTTTGACGTGAAATTGTAAACATGTGGACATGGATTTTGAAAATTCTAGAGAGAATTTTAAAAGCTTCAAGAGAATTTCAACAATTTTGAGAGGGATTTGAAAAGTTTCAATGGGAATGGGAAGAATTGGGACAAAAATTGGAAAATTTTTAAGGGACTTTGAAAAAATTTCAACTGGAATTTTAGCCATTTTTTGACGTGAAATTGTAAACATGTGGACATGGATTTTGAAAATTCTAGAGAGAATTTTAAAAGCTTCAAGAGAATTTCAACAATTTTGAGAGGGATTTGAAAAGTTTCAATGGGAATGGGAAGAATTGGGACAAAAATTGGAAAATTTTTAAGGGACTTTGAAAAAATTTCAACTGGAATTTTAGCCATTTTTTGACGTGAAATTGTAAACATGTGGACATGGATTTTGAAAATTCTAGAGAGAATTTTAAAAGCTTCAAGAGAATTTCAACAATTTTGAGAGGGATTTGAAAAGTTTCAATGGGAATGGGAAGAATTGGGACAAAAATTGGAAAATTTTTCAGGGACTTTGAAAAAATTTCAACTGGAATTTTAGCCATTTTTTGACGTGAAATTGTAAACATGTGGACATGGATTTTGAAAATTCTAGAGAGAATTTTAAAAGCTTCAAGAGAATTTCAACAATTTTGAGAGGGATTTGAAAAGTTTCAATGGGAATGGGAAGAATTGGGACAAAAATTGGAAAATTTTTAAGGGACTTTGAAAACATTTCAACTGGAATTTTAGCCATTTTTTGACGTGAAATTGTAAACATGTGGACATGGATTTTGAAAATTCTAGAGAGAATTTTAAAAGCTTCAAGAGAATTTCAACAATTTTGAGAGGGATTTGAAAAGTTTCAATGGGAATGGGAAGAATTGGGACCAAAATTGGAAAATTTTTCAGGGACTTTGAAAAAATTTCAACTGGAATTTTAGCAATTTTGACGTGAAATTGTAAACATGTTGAGGTGGATTTTGAAAATTCCAGAGAGAAGTTTAAAACTTTCAACAGGATTTCAACAATGTTGAGAGGGATTTGAAAAGTTTCAATGGGAATGGGAAGAATTGGGAAGAAAATTGGATAATTTTTCAGGGACTTTGAAATAATTTCAACTGGAATTTTAGCAATTTTGACGTGAAATTGTAAACATGTGGACATGGATTTTGAAAATCCTAGAGAGAATTTTAAAAGCTTTAACAGGATTTCAACAATGTTGAGAGGGATTTGAAAAGTTTCAATGGGAATGGGAAGAATTGGGACGAAAATTGGAAAGTTTTTCAGGGACTTTGAAAAAATTTCAACTGGAATTTTAGCAATTTTCACGTGAAATTGTAAACATGTTGAGGTAGATTTTGAAAATTCTAGAGACAATTTTAAAAGCTTCAAGAGAATTTCAACAATGTTGAGAGGGATTTGAAAAGTTTCAATGGGAATGGGAAGAATTGGGACGAAAATTGGAAAATTTTGAAGGGACTTTGAAAAAATTTCAAGTGGAATTTTAGAGATTTTGATGTGAAAGTTTCAAAATTTTGTCGGGGATTTTGAAATTTCCTGAGAATTTCCAAAGTTTCCCCGGGATTTCCAACATTTTGAAGGGAACTCCAAACATGTCAACATTGATTTTAAGAATCTCCACTGGAGTTTTAGAGATTTTGATGTGAAAGTGTCACCATTTTGTCGGGGATTTGGAAAATTTCCTGAGAATTTCAAAAGCTTCACCGGGATTTCCCAAATTTTGAAGGGAACTGATCGGAGCCAGCCCAGCGAGAGCCGGAGCCGGCAGGGTTCAACCGACCACGAGGTTCAGCCGAGATCAGGAAGCTCAGAGGGAAACGTACAGGGACAGCGCGATTCCCGGCGGGCCCCGATCGCCAAAGCCCCGGCAGCCATTGCGACAGAGCGGCTGACGTGGCGGGGGCGTTCCCACGGTGACGGCGACCACACCCCCTCCCCTTGCCTTGAAAAAGCCTTTGGGAGGGCAGCGACTAGTCACCAGGTGCAGGGAGGAGCAACCAGCTTGTGTAGCAGGTGAGTCCCACCCACACTGTGCTGCAGCAGCAGGTGTGGTAGCTTGTGCAGCAGGGTGCAGAGAGCACTTGTTGCTTGTCAGCCCCTCTAGCTTATTACCAGCGCCCCAGACTGCTGACGACCATGGGCGTCTCCAGGAGGAGAGCTTGTCTCTAACAGGCTGTGGCTACGCAGACTGAGGCTCTGTCCCGAACGGTGGCTGTTCAGGTCTCTGCAGGGAGTGCCAGAGCCTGCTGCTGGGGGAGGGAGGCCAGCACTCCACCTGTGTGAGGTGTGAGCAGGTGCAAGACCTGCTCGACGTGGTCGTCAAACTTAAGGAGGAGGTTGAGACGCTGAGGACCATCAGGGAGTGCGAAAGGGAGATCGACTGGTGGAGTAACACCCTGACGTGCAAGTCGGAAAGGTCCCAGAGAGGTAACCCCCAAAAGGAGATGGACCTCCTGCCCTCTCGGATAGAGGCAATTTTGACGTGAAACTGTAAACATGTGGACATGGATTTGGAAAATTCTAGAGAGAATTTTAAAAGCTTCAACAGGATATCAACAACGTTGAGAGGGATTTGAAAAGTTTCATTGGGAATGGGAAGAATTGGGACGAAAATTGGAAAATTCTGAAGAGACTTTGAAAAAATTTCAACTGGAATTTTAGCCATTTTGACGTGAAATTGTAAACATGTTGAGGTGGATTTGGAACATTCTTGAGAGAAGTTTCAAACTTTCAACAGGATTCCAACAATGTTGAGAGGGATTTGAAAAGTTTCAATGGGAATGGGAAGATTTGGGACGAAAATTGGAAAATTTTGAAGGGACTTTGAAAAAATTTCAACTGGAATTTTAGCAATTTTGACGTGAAATTGTAAACATGTTGAGGTGGATTTGGAAAATTCTAGAGAGAATTATAAAAGCTTCAACAGGATTTCAACAACGTTGAGAGGGATTTGAAAAGTTTCAATGGGAATGGGAAGAATTGGGAAAAATTTGGAAAATTTTTAAGGGACTTTGAAAAAATTTCAACTGGAATTTTAGCCATTTTTTGACGTGAAATTGTAAACATGTGGACATGGATTTTGAAAATTCTAGAGAGAATTTTAAAAGCTTCAAGAGAATTTCAACAATTTTGAGAGGGATTTGAAAAGTTTCAATGGGAATGGGAAGAATTGGGACAAAAATTGGAAAATTTTTAAGGGTCTTTGAAAACATTTCAACTGGAATTTTAGCCATTTTTTGACGTGAAATTGTAAACATGTGGACATGGATTTTGAAAATTCTAGAGAGAATTTTAAAAGCTTCAAGAGAATTTCAACAATTTTGAGAGGGATTTGAAAAGTTTCAATGGGAATGGGAAGAATTGGGACCAAAATTGGAAAATTTTTCAGGGACTTTGAAAAAATTTCAACTGGAATTTTAGCAATTTTGACGTGAAATTGTAAACATGTTGAGGTGGATTTTGAAAATTCCAGAGAGAAGTTTAAAACTTTCAACAGGATTTCAACAATGTTGAGAGGGATTTGAAAAGTTTCAATGGGAATGGGAAGAATTGGGAAGAAAATTGGATAATTTTTCAGGGACTTTGAAATAATTTCAACTGGAATTTTAGCAATTTTGACGTGAAATTGTAAACATGTGGACATGGATTTTGAAAATCCTAGAGAGAATTTTAAAAGCTTTAACAGGATTTCAACAATGTTGAGAGGGATTTGAAAAGTTTCAATGGGAATGGGAAGAATTGGGACGAAAATTGGAAAGTTTTTCAGGGACTTTGAAAAAATTTCAACTGGAATTTTAGCAATTTTCACGTGAAATTGTAAACATGTTGAGGTAGATTTTGAAAATTCTAGAGACAATTTTAAAAGCTTCAAGAGAATTTCAACAATGTTGAGAGGGATTTGAAAAGTTTCAATGGGAATGGGAAGAATTGGGACGAAAATTGGAAAATTTTGAAGGGACTTTGAAAAAATTTCAAGTGGAATTTTAGAGATTTTGATGTGAAAGTTTCAAAATTTTGTCGGGGATTTTGAAATTTCCTGAGAATTTCCAAAGTTTCCCCGGGATTTCCAACATTTTGAAGGGAACTCCAAACATGTCAACATTGATTTTAAGAATCTCCACTGGAGTTTTAGAGATTTTGATGTGAAAGTGTCACCATTTTGTCGGGGATTTGGAAAATTTCCTGAGAATTTCAAAAGCTTCACCGGGATTTCCCAAATTTTGAAGGGAACTGATCGGAGCCAGCCCAGCGAGAGCCGGAGCCGGCAGGGTTCAACCGACCACGAGGTTCAGCCGAGATCAGGAAGCTCAGAGGGAAACGTACAGGGACAGCGTGATTCCCGGCGGGCCCCGATCGCCAAAGCCCCGGCAGCCATTGCGAGAGAGCGGCTGACGTGGCGGGGGCGTTCCCACGGTGACGGCGACCACACCCCCTCCCCTTGCCTTGAAAAAGCCTTTGGGAGGGCAGCGACTAGTCACCAGGTGCAGGGAGGAGCAACCAGCTTGTGTAGCAGGTGAGTCCCACCCACACTGTGCTGCAGCAGCAGGTGTGGTAGCTTGTGCAGCAGGGTGCAGAGAGCACTTGTTGCTTGTCAGCCCCTCTAGCTTATTACCAGCGCCCCAGACTGCTGACGACCATGGGCGTCTCCAGGAGGAGAGCTTGTCTCTAACAGGCTGTGGCTACGCAGACTGAGGCTCTGTCCCGAACGGTGGCTGTTCAGGTCTCTGCAGGGAGTGCCAGAGCCTGCTGCTGGGGGAGGGAGGCCAGCACTCCACCTGTGTGAGGTGTGAGCAGGTGCAAGACCTGCTCGACGTGGTCGTCAAACTTAAGGAGGAGGTTGAGACGCTGAGGACCATCAGGGAGTGCGAAAGGGAGATCGACTGGTGGAGTAACACCCTGACGTGCAAGTCGGAAAGGTCCCAGAGAGGTAACCCCCAAAAGGAGATGGACCTCCTGCCCTCTCGGATAGAGGCAATTTTGACGTGAAACTGTAAACATGTGGACATGGATTTGGAAAATTCTAGAGAGAATTTTAAAAGCTTCAACAGGATATCAACAACGTTGAGAGGGATTTGAAAAGTTTCATTGGGAATGGGAAGAATTGGGACGAAAATTGGAAAATTCTGAAGAGACTTTGAAAAAATTTCAACTGGAATTTTAGCCATTTTGACGTGAAATTGTAAACATGTTGAGGTGGATTTGGAACATTCTTGAGAGAAGTTTCAAACTTTCAACAGGATTCCAACAATGTTGAGAGGGATTTGAAAAGTTTCAATGGGAATGGGAAGATTTGGGACGAAAATTGGAAAATTTTGAAGGGACTTTGAAAAAATTTCAACTGGAATTTTAGCAATTTTGACGTGAAATTGTAAACATGTTGAGGTGGATTTGGAAAATTCTAGAGAGAATTATAAAAGCTTCAACAGGATTTCAACAACGTTGAGAGGGATTTGAAAAGTTTCAATGGGAATGGGAAGAATTGGGAAAAATTTGGAAAATTTTTAAGGGACTTTGAAAAAATTTCAACTGGAATTTTAGCCATTTTTTGACGTGAAATTGTAAACATGTGGACATGGATTTTGAAAATTCTAGAGAGAATTTTAAAAGCTTCAAGAGAATTTCAACAATTTTGAGAGGGATTTGAAAAGTTTCAATGGGAATGGGAAGAATTGGGACAAAAATTGGAAAATTTTTAAGGGACTTTGAAAAAATTTCAACTGGAATTTTAGCCATTTTTTGACGTGAAATTGTAAACATGTGGACATGGATTTTGAAAATTCTAGAGAGAATTTTAAGAGCTTCAAGAGAATTTCAACAATTTTGAGAGGGATTTGAAAAGTTTCAATGGGAATGGGAAGAATTGGGACAAAAATTGGAAAATTTTTAAGGGACTTTGAAAAAATTTCAACTGGAATTTTAGCCATTTTTTGACGTGAAATTGTAAACATGTGGACATGGATTTTGAAAATTCTAGAGAGAATTTTAAAAGCTTCAAGAGAATTTCAACAATTTTGAGAGGGATTTGAAAAGTTTCAATGGGAATGGGAAGAATTGGGACAAAAATTGGAAAATTTTTCAGGGACTTTGAAAAAATTTCAGCTGGAATTTTAGCAATTTTGATGTGAAATTGTAAACATGTTGAGGTGGATTTGGAAAGTTCTAGAGAGAAGTTTAAAACTTTCAACAGGATTTCAACAATGTTGAGAGGGATTTGAAAAGTTTCAATGGGAATGGGAAGAATTGGGACGAAAATTGGAAAATTTTTCAGGGACTTTGAAAAAATTTCAACTGGAATTTTAGCAATTTTGACGTGAAATTGTAAACATGTTGATGTGGATTTGGAAAATTCTAGAGAGAATTTTAAAAGCTTCGTCAGGGTTTCAACCATTTTGAGAGGGATTTGAAAAGTTTCAATGGGAATGGGAAGAATTGGGACGAAAATTGGAAAATTTTTCAGGGACTTTGAAATAATTTCAACTGGAATTTTAGCAATTTTGACGTGAAATTGTAAACATGTGGACATGGATTTTGAAAATCCTAGAGAGAATTTTAAAAGCTTTAACAGGATTTCAACAATGTTGAGAGGGATTTGAAAAGTTTCAATGGGAATGGGAAGAATTGGGACGAAAATTGGAAAGTTTTTCAGGGACTTTGAAAAAATTTCAACTGGAATTTTAGCAATTTTCACGTGAAATTGTAAACATGTTGAGGTAGATTTTGAAAATTCTAGAGACAATTTTAAAAGCTTCAAGAGAATTTCAACAATGTTGAGAGGGATTTGAAAAGTTTCAATGGGAATGGGAAGAATTGGGACGAAAATTGGAAAATTTTGAAGGGACTTTGAAAAAATTTCAAGTGGAATTTTAGAGATTTTGATGTGAAAGTTTCAAAATTTTGTCGGGGATTTTGAAATTTCCTGAGAATTTCCAAAGTTTCCCCGGGATTTCCAACATTTTGAAGGGAACTCCAAACATGTCAACATTGATTTTAAGAATCTCCACTGGAGTTTTAGAGATTTTGATGTGAAAGTGTCACCATTTTGTCGGGGATTTGGAAAATTTCCTGAGAATTTCAAAAGTTTCACCGGGATTTCCCAAATTTTGAAGGGAACTGATCGGAGCCAGCCCAGCGAGAGCCGGAGCCGGCGGGGTTCAGCCGACCACGAGGTTCAGCCGAGATTAGGAAGCTCAGAGGGAAACGTACAGGGACAGCGTGATTCCCGGCGGGCCCCGATCGCCAAAGCCCCGGCAGCCATTGCGAGAGAGCGGCTGACGTGGCGGGGGGCGTTCCCACGGTGACGCGGGAGGTTTAAAAGCGGCTGAAACTCGATACTAGCATTCAGTCAGCTGATTGGAGCCAGCCCAGCGAGAGCCGGAGCCGGCGGGGTTCAGCCGACCACGAGGTTCAGCCGAGATCAGGAAGCTCAGAGGGAAACGTACAGGGACAGCGCGATTCCCGGCGGGTCCCGATCGCCAAAGCCCCGGCAGCCATTGCGACAGAGCGGCTGACGTGGCGGGGGCGTTCCCACGGTGACGGCGACCACACCCCCTCCCCTTGCCTTGAAAAAGCCTTTGGGAGGGCAGCGACTAGTCACCAGGTGCAGGGAGGAGCAACCAGCTTGTGTAGCAGGTGAGTCCCACCCACACTGTGCTGCAGCAGCAGGTGTGGTAGCTTGTGCAGCAGGGTGCAGAGAGCACTTGTTGCTTGTCAGCCCCTCTAGCTTATTACCAGCGCCCCAGACTGCTGACGACCATGGGCGTCTCCAGGAGGAGAGCTTGTCTCTAACAGGCTGTGGCTACGCAGACTGAGGCTCTGTCCCGAACGGTGGCTGTTCAGGTCTCTGCAGGGAGTGCCAGAGCCTGCTGCTGGGGGAGGGAGGCCAGCACTCCACCTGTGTGAGGTGTGAGCAGGTGCAAGACCTGCTCGACGTGGTCGTCAAACTTAAGGAGGAGGTTGAGACGCTGAGGACCATCAGGGAGTGTGAAAGGGAGATCGACTGGTGGAGTAACACCCTGACGTGCAAGTCGGAAAGGTCCCAGAGAGGTAACCCCCAAAAGGAGATGGACCTCCTGCCCTCTCGGATAGAGGCAATTTTGACGTGAAACTGTAAACATGTGGACATGGATTTGGAAAATTCTAGAGAGAATTTTAAAAGCTTCAACAGGATATCAACAACGTTGAGAGGGATTTGAAAAGTTTCATTGGGAATGGGAAGAATTGGGACGAAAATTGGAAAATTCTGAAGGGACTTTGAAAAAATTTCAACTGGAATTTTAGCCATTTTGACGTGAAATTGTAAACATGTTGAGGTGGATTTGGAACATTCTTGAGAGAAGTTTCAAACTTTCAACAGGATTCCAACAATGTTGAGAGGGATTTGAAAAGTTTCAATGGGAATGGGAAGATTTGGGACGAAAATTGGAAAATTTTGAAGGGACTTTGAAAAAATTTCAACTGGTATTTTAGCAATTTTGACGTGAAATTGTAAACATGTTGAGGTGGATTTGGAAAATTCTAGAGAGAATTATAAAAGCTTCAACAGGATTTCAACAACGTTGAGAGGGATTTGAAAAGTTTCAATGGGAATGGGAAGAATTGGGAAAAATTTGGAAAATTTTGAAGGGACTTTGAAAAAATTTCAACTGGAATTTTAGCCATTTTTTGACGTGAAATTGTAAACATGTGGACATGGATTTTGAAAATTCTAGAGAGAATTTTAAAAGCTTCAAGAGAATTTCAACAATTTTGAGAGGGATTTGAAAAGTTTCAATGGGAATGGGAAGAATTGGGACAAAAATTGGAAAATTTTTCAGGGACTTTGAAAAAATTTCAACTGGAATTTTAGCCATTTTTTGACGTGAAATTGTAAACATGTGGACATGGATTTTGAAAATTCTAGAGAGAATTTTAAAAGCTTCAAGAGAATTTCAACAATTTGGAGAGGGATTTGAAAAGTTTCAATGGGAATGGGAAGAATTGGGACAAAAATTGGAAAATTTTTAAGGGACTTTGAAAAAAGTTCAACTGGAATTTTAGCCATTTTTTGACGTGAAATTGTAAACCTGTGGACATGGATTTTGAAAATTCTAGAGAGAATTTTAAGAGCTTCAAGAGAATTTCAATAATTTTGAGAGGGATTTGAAAAGTTTCAATGGGAATGGGAAGAATTGGGACAAAAATTGGAAAATTTTTAAGGGACTTTGAAAACATTTCAACTGGAATTTTAGCCATTTTTTGACATGAAATTGTAAACATGTGGACATGGATTTTGAAAATTCTAGAGAGAATTTTAAAAGCTTCAAGAGAATTTCAACAATTTTGAGAGGGATTTGAAAAGTTTCAATGGGAATGGGAAGAATTGGGACAAAAATTGGAAAATTTTTAAGGGACTTTGAAAACATTTCAACTGGAATTTTAGCCATTTTTTGACGTGAAATTGTAAACATGTGGACATGGATTTTGAAAATTCTAGAGAGAATTTTAAAAGCTTCAAGAGAATTTCAACAATTTTGAGAGGGATTTGAAAAGTTTCAATGGGAATGGGAAGAATTGGGACAAAAATTGGAAAATTTTTCAGGGACTTTGAAAAAATTTCAACTGGAATTTTAGCAATTTTGATGTGAAATTGTAAACATGTTGAGGTGGATTTGGAAAGTTCTAGAGAGAAGTTTAAAACTTTCAACAGGATTTCAACAATGTTGAGAGGGATTTGAAAAGTTTCAATGGGAATGGGAAGAATTGGGACGAAAATTGGAAAATTTTTCAGGGACTTTGAAAAAATTTCAACTGGAATTTTAGCAATTTTGACGTGAAATTGTAAACATGTTGATGTGGATTTGGAAAATTCTAGAGAGAATTTTAAAAGCTTCATCAGGGTTTCAACCATTTTGAGAGGGATTTGAAAAGTTTCAATGGGAATGGGAAGAATTGGGACGAAAATTGGAAAATTTTTCAGGGACCTTGAAAAAATTTCAACTGGAATTTTAGCAATTTTGACGTGAAATTGTAAACATGTTGAGGTGGATTTTGAAAATTCCAGAGAGAAGTTTAAAACTTTCAACAGGATTTCAACAATGTTGAGAGGGATTTGAAAAGTTTCAATGGGAATGGGAAGAATTGGGAAGAAAATTGGATAATTTTTCAGGGACTTTGCTAAAATTCCAGTTGAAATTATTTCAATTTTGACGTGAAATTGTAAACATGTGGACATGGATTTTGAAAATTCTAGAGAGAATTTTAAAAGCTTTAACAGGATTTCAACAATGTTGAGAGGGATTTGAAAAGTTTCAATGGGAATGGGAAGAATTGGGACGAAAATTGGAAAGTTTTTCAGGGACTTTGAAAAAATTTCAACTGGAATTTTAGCAATTTTCACGTGAAATTGTAAACATGTTGAGGTAGATTTTGAAAATTCTAGAGACAATTTTAAAAGCTTCAAGAGAATTTCAACAATGTTGAGAGGGATTTGAAAAGTTTCAATGGGAATGGGAAGAATTGGGACGAAAATTGGAAAATTTTGAAGGGACTTTGAAAAAATTTCAAGTGGAATTTTAGAGATTTTGATGTGAAAGTTTCAAAATTTTGTCGGGGATTTTGAAATTTCCTGAGAATTTCCAATGTTTCCCCGGGATTTCCAACATTTTGAAGGGAACTCCAAACATGTCAACATTGATTTTAAGAATCTCCACTGGAATTTTAGAGATTTTGATGTGAAAGTGTCACCATTTTGTCGGGGATTTGGAAAATTTCCTGAGAATTTCAAAAGTTTCACCGGGATTTCCCAAATTTTGAAGGGAACTGATCGGAGCCAGCCCAGCGAGAGCCGGAGCCGGCAGGGTTCAACCGACCACGAGGTTCAGCCGAGATCAGGAAGCTCAGAGGGAAACGTACAGGGACAGCGCGATTCCCGGCGGGCCCCGATCGCCAAAGCCCCGGCAGCCATTGCGAGAGAGCGGCTGACGTGGCGGGGGGCGTTCCCACGGTGACGCGGGAGGTTTAAAAGCGGCTGAAACTCGATACTAGCATTCAGTCAGCTGATCGGAGCCAGCCCAGCGAGAGCCGGAGCCGGCGGGGTTCAGCCGACCACGAGGTTCAGCCGAGATCAGGAAGCTCAGAGGGAAACGTACAGGGACAGCGCGATTCCCGGCGGGTCCCGATCGCCAAAGCCCCGGCAGCCATTGCGACAGAGCGGCTGACGTGGCGGGGGCGTTCCCACGGTGACGGCGACCACACCCCCTCCCCTTGCCTTGAAAAAGCCTTTGGGAGGGCAGCGACTAGTCACCAGGTGCAGGGAGGAGCAACCAGCTTGTGTAGCAGGTGAGTCCCACCCACACTGTGCTGCAGCAGCAGGTGTGGTAGCTTGTGCAGCAGGGTGCAGAGAGCACTTGTTGCTTGTCAGCCCCTCTAGCTTATTACCAGCGCCCCAGACTGCTGACGACCATGGGCGTCTCCAGGAGGAGAGCTTGTCTCTAACAGGCTGTGGCTACGCAGACTGAGGCTCTGTCCCGAACGGTGGCTGTTCAGGTCTCTGCAGGGAGTGCCAGAGCCTGCTGCTGGGGGAGGGAGGCCAGCACTCCACCTGTGTGAGGTGTGAGCAGGTGCAAGACCTGCTCGACGTGGTCGTCAAACTTAAGGAGGAGGTTGAGACGCTGAGGACCATCAGGGAGTGCGAAAGGGAGATCGACTGGTGGAGTAACACCCTGACGTGCAAGTCGGAAAGGTCCCAGAGAGGTAACCCCCAAAAGGAGATGGACCTCCTGCCCTCTCGGATAGAGGCAATTTTGACGTGAAACTGTAAACATGTGGACATGGATTTGGAAAATTCTAGAGAGAATTTTAAAAGCTTCAACAGGATATCAACAACGTTGAGAGGGATTTGAAAAGTTTCACTGGGAATGGGAAGAATTGGGACGAAAATTGGAAAATTCTGAAGGGACTTTGAAAAAATTTCAACTGGAATTTTAGCCATTTTGACGTGAAATTGTAAACATGTTGAGGTGGATTTGGAACATTCTTGAGAGAAGTTTCAAACTTTCAACAGGATTCCAACAATGTTGAGAGGGATTTGAAAAGTTTCACTGGGAATGGGAAGAATTGGGACGAAAATTGGAAAATTCTGAAGGGACTTTGAAAAAATTTCAACTGGAATTTTAGCCATTTTTTGACGTGAAATTGTAAACATGTGGACATGGATTTTGAAAATTCTAGAGAGAATTTTAAAAGCTTCAAGAGAATTTCAACAATTTTGAGAGGGATTTGAAAAGTTTCAATGGGAATGGGAAGAATTGGGACAAAAATTGGAAAATTTTTCAGGGACTTTGAAAACATTTCAACTGGAATTTTAGCCATTTTTTGACGTGAAATTGTAAACATGTGGACATGGATTTTGAAAATTCTAGAGAGAATTTTAAAAGCTTCAAGAGAATTTCAACAATTTTGAGAGGGATTTGAAAAGTTTCAATGGGAATGGGAAGAATTGGGACAAAAATTGGAAAATTTTTAAGGGACTTTGAAAAAATTTCAACTGGAATTTTAGCCATTTTTTGACGTGAAATTGTAAACATGTGGACATGGATTTTGAAAATTCTAGAGAGAATTTTAAAAGCTTCAAGAGAATTTCAACAATTTTGAGAGGGATTTGAAAAGTTTCAATGGGAATGGGAAGAATTGGGACAAAAATTGGAAAATTTTGAAGGGACTTTGAAAAAATTTCAACTGGAATTTTAGCCATTTTTTGACGTGAAATTGTAAACATGTGGACGTGGATTTTGAAAATTCTAGAGAGAATTTTAAAAGCTTCAAGAGAATTTCAACAATTTTGAGAGGGATTTGAAAAGTTTCAATGGGAATGGGAAGAATTGGGACAAAAATTGGAAAATTTTGAAGGGACTTTGAAAAAATTTCAACTGGAATTTTAGCCATTTTTTGATGTGAAATTGTAAACATGTGGACATGGATTTTGAAAATTCTAGAGAGAATTTTAAAAGCTTCAAGAGAATTTCAACAATTTTGAGAGGGATTTGAAAAGTTTCAATGGGAATGGGAAGAATTGGGACAAAAATTGGAAAATTTTGAAGGGACTTTGAAAAAATTTCAACTGGAATTTTAGCCATTTTTTGACGTGAAATTGTAAACATGTGGACATGGATTTTGAAAATTCTAGAGAGAATTTTAAAAGCTTCAAGAGAATTTCAACAATTTTGAGAGGGATTTGAAAAGTTTCAATGGGAATGGGAAGAATTGGGACCAAAATTGGAAAATTTTTAAGGGACTTTGAAAAAATTTCAACTGGAATTTTAGCCATTTTTTGACGTGAAATTGTAAACATGTGGACATGGATTTTGAAAATTCTAGAGAGAAATTTAAGAGCTTCAAGAGAATTTCAACAATTTTGAGAGGGATTTGAAAAGTTTCAATGGGAATGGGAAGAATTGGGACAAAATTTGGAAAATTTTTAAGGGACTTTGAAAAAATTTCAACTGGAATTTTAGCCATTTTTTGACGTGAAATTGTAAACATGTGGACATGGATTTTGAAAATTCTAGAGAGAATTTTAAAAGCTTCAAGAGAATTTCAACAATTTTGAGAGGGATTTGAAAAGTTTAAATGGGAATGGGAAGAATTGGGACAAAAATTGGACAATTTTTAAGGGACTTTGAAAACATTTCAACTGGAATTTTAGCCATTTTTTAATGTGAAATTGTAAACATGTGGACATGGATTTTGAAAATTCTAGAGAGAATTTTAAAAGCTTCAAGAGAATTTCAACAATTTTGAGAGGGATTTGAAAAGTTTCAATGGGAATGGGAAGAATTGGGACAAAAATTGGAAAATTCTGAAGGGACCTGGAAAAATTTCAACTGGAATTTTAGCCATTTTTTGACGTGAAATTGTAAACATGTGGACATGGATTTTGAAAATTCTAGAGAGAATTTTAAAAGCTTCGACAGGATTTCAACAATGTTGAGAGGGATTTGAAAAGTTTCAATGGGAATGGGAAGAATTGGGACAAAAATTGGAAAATTTTTAAGGGACTTTGAAAAAATTTCAACTGGAATTTTAGCCATTTTTTGACGTGAAATTGTAAACATGTGGACATGGATTTTGAAAATTCTAGAGAGAATTTTAAAAGCTTCAAGAGGATTTCAACAATTTTGAGAGGGATTTGAAAAGTTTCAATGGGAATGGGAAGAATTGGGACAAAAATTGGAAAATTTTGAAGGGACTTTGAAAAAATTTCAACTGGAATTTTAGCCATTTTTTGACGTGAAATTGTAAACATGTGGACATGGATTTTGAAAATTCTAGAGAGAATTTTAAAAGCTTCAAGAGAATTTCAACAATTTTGAGAGGGATTTGAAAAGTTTCAATGGGAATGGGAAGAATTGGGACAAAAATTGGAAAATTTTTAAGGGACTTTGAAAACATTTCAACTGGAATTTTAGCCATTTTTTGACGTGAAATTGTAAACATGTGGACATGGATTTTGAAAATTCTAGAGAGAATTTTAAAAGCTTCAAGAGAATTTCAACAATTTTGAGAGGGATTTGAAAAGTTTCAATGGGAATGGGAAGAATTGGGACAAAAATTGGAAAATTTTTAAGGGACTTTGAAAACATTTCAACTGGAATTTTAGCCATTTTTTGACGTGAAATTGTAAACATGTGGACATGGATTTTGAAAATTCTAGAGAGAATTTTAAAAGCTTCGACAGAATTTCAACAATTTTGAGAGGGATTTGAAAAGTTTCAATGGGAATGGGAAGAATTGGGACCAAAATTGGAAAATTTTTCAGGGACTTTGAAAAAATTTCAACTGGAATTTTAGCCATTTTTTGACGTGAAATTGTAAACATGTGGACATGGATTTTGAAAATTCTAGAGAGAATTTTAAAAGCTTCAAGAGAATTTCAACAATTTTGAGAGGGATTTGAAAAGTTTCAATGGGAATGGGAAGAATTGGGACAAAAATTGGAAAATTTTTAAGGGACTTTGAAAAAATTTCAACTGGAATTTTAGCCATTTTTTGACGTGAAATTGTAAACATGTGGACGTGGATTTTGAAAATTCTAGAGAGAATTTTAAAAGCTTCAAGAGAATTTCAACAATTTTGAGAGGGATTTGAAAAGTTTCAATGGGAATGGGAAGAATTGGGACAAAAATTGGAAAATTTTTAAGGGACTTTGAAAAAATTTCAACTGGAATTTTAGCCATTTTTTTATGTGAAATTGTAAACATGTGGACATGGATTTTGAAAATTCTAGAGAGAATTTTAAAAGCTTCAAGAGAATTTCAACAATTTTGAGAGGGATTTGAAAAGTTTCAATGGGAATGGGAAGAATTGGGACAAAAATTGGAAAATTTTTAAGGGACTTTGAAAACATTTCAACTGGAATTTTAGCCATTTTTTGACGTGAAATTGTAAACATGTGGACATGGATTTTGAAAATTCTAGAGAGAATTTTAAAAGCTTCAAGAGAATTTCAACAATTTTGAGAGGGATTTGAAAAGTTTCAATGGGAATGGGAAGAATTGGGACCAAAATTGGAAAATTTTTAAGGGACTTTGAAAAAATTTCAACTGGAATTTTAGCCATTTTTTTATGTGAAATTGTAAACATGTGGACATGGATTTTGAAAATTCTAGAGAGAATTTTAAAAGCTTCGACAGAATTTCAACAATTTTGAGAGGGATTTGAAAAGTTTCAATGGGAATGGGAAGAATTGGGACAAAAATTGGAAAATTTTTCAGGGACTTTGAAAAAATTTCAACTGGAATTTTAGCCATTTTTTGACGTGAAATTGTAAACGTGTGGACATGGATTTTGAAAATTCTAGAGAGAATTTTAAAAGCTTCAAGAGGATTTCAACAATTTTGAGAGGGATTTGAAAAGTTTCAATGGGAATGGGAAGAATTGGGACCAAAATTGGAAAATTTTTCAGGGACTTTGAAAAAATTTCAACTGGAATTTTAGCCATTTTTTGACGTGAAATTGTAAACATGTGGACATGGATTTTGAAAATTCTAGAGAGAATTTTAAAAGCTTCAAGAGAATTTCAACAATTTTGAGAGGGATTTGAAAAGTTTCAATGGGAATGGGAAGAATTGGGACCAAAATTGGAAAATTTTTAAGGGACTTTGAAAACATTTCAACTGGAATTTTAGCCATTTTTTGACGTGAAATTGTAAACATGTGGACATGGATTTTGAAAATTCTAGAGAGAATTTTAAAAGCTTCAAGAGAATTTCAACAATTTTGAGAGGGATTTGAAAAGTTTCAATGGGAATGGGAAGAATTGGGACAAAAATTGGAAAATTTTTAAGGGACTTTGAAAACATTTCAACTGGAATTTTAGCCATTTTTTGACGTGAAATTGTAAACCTGTGGACATGGATTTTGAAAATTCTAGAGAGAATTTTAAAAGCTTCAAGAGAATTTCAACAATTTTGAGAGGGATTTGAAAAGTTTCAATGGGAATGGGAAGAATTGGGACCAAAATTGGAAAATTTTTCAGGGACTTTGAAAAAATTTCAACTGGAATTTTAGCCATTTTTTGACGTGAAATTGTAAACATGTGGACATGGATTTTGAAAATTCTAGAGAGAATTTTAAAAGCTTCAAGAGAATTTCAACAATTTTGAGAGGGATTTGAAAAGTTTCAATGGGAATGGGAAGAATTGGGACAAAAATTGGAAAATTTTTAAGGGACTTTGAAAACATTTCAACTGGAATTTTAGCCATTTTTTGACGTGAAATTGTAAACATGTGGACATGGATTTTGAAAATTCTAGAGAGAATTTTAAAAGCTTCAAGAGAATTTCAACAATTTTGAGAGGGATTTGAAAAGTTTCAATGGGAATGGGAAGAATTGGGACAAAAATTGGAAAATTTTTAAGGGACTTTGAAAAAATTTCAACTGGAATTTTAGCCATTTTTTTATGTGAAATTGTAAACATGTGGACATGGATTTTGAAAATTCTAGAGAGAATTTTAAAAGCTTCAAGAGAATTTCAACAATTTTGAGAGGGATTTGAAAAGTTTCAATGGGAATGGGAAGAATTGGGACAAAAATTGGAAAATTTTTAAGGGACTTTGAAAACATTTCAACTGGAATTTTAGCCATTTTTTGACGTGAAATTGTAAACATGTGGACATGGATTTTTAAAATTCTAGAGAGAATTTTAAAAGCTTCAAGAGAATTTCAACAATTTTGAGAGGGATTTGAAAAGTTTCAAAGGGAATGGGAAGAATTGGGACGAAAATTGGAAAATTTTTAAGGGACTTTGAAAAAATTTCAACTGGAATTTTAGCCATTTTTTGACGTGAAATTGTAAACATGTGGACATGGATTTTGAAAATTCTAGAGAGAATTTTAAAAGCTTCGACAGAATTTCAACAATTTTGAGAGGGATTTGAAAAGTTTCAATGGGAATGGGAAGAATTGGGACCAAAATTGGAAAATTTTTAAGGGACTTTGAAAAAATTTCAACTGGAATTTTAGCCATTTTTTGACGTGAAATTGTAAACGTGTGGACATGGATTTTTAAAATTCTAGAGAGAATTTTAAAAGCCTCAAGAGGATTTCAACAATTTTGAGAGGGATTTGAAAAGTTTCAATGGGAATGGGAAGAATTGGGACAAAAATTGGAAAATTTTTCAGGGACTTTGAAAACATTTCAACTGGAATTTTAGCCATTTTTTGACGTGAAATTGTAAACATGTGGACATGGATTTTGAAAATTCTAGAGAGAATTTTAAAAGCTTCAAGAGAATTTCAACAATTTTGAGAGGGATTTGAAAAGTTTCAATGGGAATGGGAAGAATTGGGACAAAAATTGGAAAATTTTGAAGGGACTTTGAAAACATTTCAACTGGAATTTTAGCCATTTTTTGACGTGAAATTGTAAACATGTGGACATGGATTTTGAAAATTCTAGAGAGAATTTTAAAAGCTTCAAGAGAATTTCAACAATTTTGAGAGGGATTTGAAAAGTTTCAATGGGAATGGGAAGAATTGGGACAAAAATTGGAAAATTTTGAAGGGACTTTGAAAACATTTCAACTGGAATTTTAGCCATTTTTTGACGTGAAATTGTAAACATGTGGACATGGATTTTTAAAATTCTAGAGAGAATTTTAAAAGCTTCAAGAGAATTTCAACAATTTTGAGAGGGATTTGAAAAGTTTCAATGGGAATGGGAAGAATTGGGACCAAAATTGGAAAATTTTTCAGGGACTTTGAAAAAATTTCAACTGGAATTTTAGCCATTTTTTGACGTGAAATTGTAAACATGTGGACATGGATTTTGAAAATTCTAGAGAGAATTTTAAAAGCTTCAAGAGAATTTCAACAATTTTGAGAGGGATTTGAAAAGTTTCAATGGGAATGGGAAGAATTGGGACCAAAATTGGAAAATTTTTCAGGGACTTTGAAAAAATTTCAACTGGAATTTTAGCCATTTTTTGACGTGAAATTGTAAACATGTGGACGTGGATTTTGAAAATTCTAGAGAGAAATTTAAAAGCTTCAAGAGAATTTCAACAATTTTGAGAGGGATTTGAAAAGTTTCAATGGGAATGGGAAGAATTGGGACGAAAATTGGAAAGTTTTTCAGGGACTTTGAAAAAATTTCAACTGGAATTTTAGCAATTTTCACGTGAAATTGTAAACATGTTGAGGTAGATTTTGAAAATTCTAGAGACAATTTTAAAAGCTTCAAGAGAATTTCAACAATGTTGAGAGGGATTTGAAAAGTTTCAATGGGAATGGGAAGAATTGGGACAAAAATTGGAAAATTTTTCAGGGACTTTGAAAACATTTCAACTGGAATTTTAGCCATTTTTTGACGTGAAATTGTAAACATGTGGACATGGATTTTGAAAATTCTAGAGAGAATTTTAAAAGCTTCAAGAGAATTTCAACAATTTTGAGAGGGATTTGAAAAGTTTCAATGGGAATGGGAAGAATTGGGACAAAAATTGGAAAATTTTGAAGGGACTTTGAAAACATTTCAACTGGAATTTTAGCCATTTTTTGACGTGAAATTGTAAACATGTGGACATGGATTTTGAAAATTCTAGAGAGAATTTTAAAAGCTTCAAGAGAATTTCAACAATTTTGAGAGGGATTTGAAAAGTTTCAATGGGAATGGGAAGAATTGGGACAAAAATTGGAAAATTTTTCAGGGACTTTGAAAACATTTCAACTGGAATTTTAGCCATTTTTTGACGTGAAATTGTAAACATGTGGACATGGATTTTGAAAATTCTAGAGAGAATTTTAAAAGCTTCAAGAGAATTTCAACAATTTTGAGAGGGATTTGAAAAGTTTCAATGGGAATGGGAAGAATTGGGACCAAAATTGGAAAATTTTTAAGGGACTTTGAAAAAATTTCAACTGGAATTTTAGCCATTTTTTTATGTGAAATTGTAAACATGTGGACATGGATTTTGAAAATTCTAGAGAGAATTTTAAAAGCTTCGACAGAATTTCAACAATTTTGAGAGGGATTTGAAAAGTTTCAATGGGAATGGGAAGAATTGGGACAAAAATTGGAAAATTTTTAAGGGACTTTGAAAAAATTTCAACTGGAATTTTAGCCATTTTTTGACGTGAAATTGTAAACGTGTGGACATGGATTTTGAAAATTCTAGAGAGAATTTTAAAAGCTTCAAGAGGATTTCAACAATTTTGAGAGGGATTTGAAAAGTTTCAATGGGAATGGGAAGAATTGGGACCAAAATTGGAAAATTTTTCAGGGACTTTGAAAAAATTTCAACTGGAATTTTAGCCATTTTTTGACGTGAAATTGTAAACATGTGGACATGGATTTTGAAAATTCTAGAGAGAATTTTAAAAGCTTCAAGAGAATTTCAACAATTTTGAGAGGGATTTGAAAAGTTTCAATGGGAATGGGAAGAATTGGGACCAAAATTGGAAAATTTTTAAGGGACTTTGAAAACATTTCAACTGGAATTTTAGCCATTTTTTGACGTGAAATTGTAAACATGTGGACATGGATTTTGAAAATTCTAGAGAGAATTTTAAAAGCTTCAAGAGAATTTCAACAATTTTGAGAGGGATTTGAAAAGTTTCAATGGGAATGGGAAGAATTGGGACAAAAATTGGAAAATTTTTAAGGGACTTTGAAAACATTTCAACTGGAATTTTAGCCATTTTTTGACGTGAAATTGTAAACCTGTGGACATGGATTTTGAAAATTCTAGAGAGAATTTTAAAAGCTTCAAGAGAATTTCAACAATTTTGAGAGGGATTTGAAAAGTTTCAATGGGAATGGGAAGAATTGGGACCAAAATTGGAAAATTTTTCAGGGACTTTGAAAAAATTTCAACTGGAATTTTAGCCATTTTTTGACGTGAAATTGTAAACATGTGGACATGGATTTTGAAAATTCTAGAGAGAATTTTAAAAGCTTCAAGAGAATTTCAACAATTTTGAGAGGGATTTGAAAAGTTTCAATGGGAATGGGAAGAATTGGGACAAAAATTGGAAAATTTTTAAGGGACTTTGAAAACATTTCAACTGGAATTTTAGCCATTTTTTGACGTGAAATTGTAAACATGTGGACATGGATTTTGAAAATTCTAGAGAGAATTTTAAAAGCTTCAAGAGAATTTCAACAATTTTGAGAGGGATTTGAAAAGTTTCAATGGGAATGGGAAGAATTGGGACAAAAATTGGAAAATTTTTAAGGGACTTTGAAAAAATTTCAACTGGAATTTTAGCCATTTTTTTATGTGAAATTGTAAACATGTGGACATGGATTTTGAAAATTCTAGAGAGAATTTTAAAAGCTTCAAGAGAATTTCAACAATTTGGAGAGGGATTTGAAAAGTTTCAATGGGAATGGGAAGAATTGGGACAAAAATTGGAAAATTTTTCAGGGACTTTGAAAAAATTTCAACTGGAATTTTAGCCATTTTTTGACGTGAAATTGTAAACATGTGGACATGGATTTTTAAAATTCTAGAGAGAATTTTAAAAGCTTCAAGAGAATTTCAACAATTTTGAGAGGGATTTGAAAAGTTTCAAAGGGAATGGGAAGAATTGGGACGAAAATTGGAAAATTTTTAAGGGACTTTGAAAAAATTTCAACTGGAATTTTAGCCATTTTTTGACGTGAAATTGTAAACATGTGGACATGGATTTTGAAAATTCTAGAGAGAATTTTAAAAGCTTCAAGAGAATTTCAACAATTTTGAGAGGGATTTGAAAAGTTTCAATGGGAATGGGAAGAATTGGGACCAAAATTGGAAAATTTTTAAGGGACTTTGAAAAAATTTCAACTGGAATTTTAGCCATTTTTTGACGTGAAATTGTAAACGTGTGGACATGGATTTTTAAAATTCTAGAGAGAATTTTAAAAGCCTCAAGAGGATTTCAACAATTTTGAGAGGGATTTGAAAAGTTTCAATGGGAATGGGAAGAATTGGGACAAAAATTGGAAAATTTTTCAGGGACTTTGAAAACATTTCAACTGGAATTTTAGCCATTTTTTGACGTGAAATTGTAAACATGTGGACATGGATTTTGAAAATTCTAGAGAGAATTTTAAAAGCTTCAAGAGAATTTCAACAATTTTGAGAGGGATTTGAAAAGTTTCAATGGGAATGGGAAGAATTGGGACAAAAATTGGAAAATTTTGAAGGGACTTTGAAAACATTTCAACTGGAATTTTAGCCATTTTTTGACGTGAAATTGTAAACATGTGGACATGGATTTTGAAAATTCTAGAGAGAATTTTAAAAGCTTCAAGAGAATTTCAACAATTTTGAGAGGGATTTGAAAAGTTTCAATGGGAATGGGAAGAATTGGGACAAAAATTGGAAAATTTTTCAGGGACTTTGAAAACATTTCAACTGGAATTTTAGCCATTTTTTGACGTGAAATTGTAAACATGTGGACATGGATTTTGAAAATTCTAGAGAGAATTTTAAAAGCTTCAAGAGAATTTCAACAATTTTGAGAGGGATTTGAAAAGTTTCAATGGGAATGGGAAGAATTGGGACCAAAATTGGAAAATTTTTCAGGGACTTTGAAAAAATTTCAACTGGAATTTTAGCCATTTTTTGACGTGAAATTGTAAACATGTGGACATGGATTTTGAAAATTCTAGAGAGAATTTTAAAAGCTTCAAGAGAATTTCAACAATTTTGAGAGGGATTTGAAAAGTTTCAATGGGAATGGGAAGAATTGGGACCAAAATTGGAAAATTTTTCAGGGACTTTGAAAAAATTTCAACTGGAATTTTAGCCATTTTTTGACGTGAAATTGTAAACATGTGGACGTGGATTTTGAAAATTCTAGAGAGAAATTTAAAAGCTTCAAGAGAATTTCAACAATTTTGAGAGGGATTTGAAAAGTTTCAATGGGAATGGGAAGAATTGGGACGAAAATTGGAAAGTTTTTCAGGGACTTTGAAAAAATTTCAACTGGAATTTTAGCAATTTTCACGTGAAATTGTAAACATGTTGAGGTAGATTTTGAAAATTCTAGAGACAATTTTAAAAGCTTCAAGAGAATTTCAACAATGTTGAGAGGGATTTGAAAAGCTTCAATGGGAATGGGAAGAATTGGGACAAAAATTGGAAAATTTTTCAGGGACTTTGAAAACATTTCAACTGGAATTTTAGCCATTTTTTGACGTGAAATTGTAAACATGTGGACATGGATTTTGAAAATTCTAGAGAGAATTTTAAAAGCTTCAAGAGAATTTCAACAATTTTGAGAGGGATTTGAAAAGTTTCAATGGGAATGGGAAGAATTGGGACAAAAATTGGAAAATTTTGAAGGGACTTTGAAAACATTTCAACTGGAATTTTAGCCATTTTTTGACGTGAAATTGTAAACATGTGGACATGGATTTTGAAAATTCTAGAGAGAATTTTAAAAGCTTCAAGAGAATTTCAACAATTTTGAGAGGGATTTGAAAAGTTTCAATGGGAATGGGAAGAATTGGGACAAAAATTGGAAAATTTTGAAGGGACTTTGAAAACATTTCAACTGGAATTTTAGCCATTTTTTGACGTGAAATTGTAAACATGTGGACATGGATTTTTAAAATTCTAGAGAGAATTTTAAAAGCTTCAAGAGAATTTCAACAATTTTGAGAGGGATTTGAAAAGTTTCAATGGGAATGGGAAGAATTGGGACCAAAATTGGAAAATTTTTCAGGGACTTTGAAAAAATTTCAACTGGAATTTTAGCCATTTTTTGACGTGAAATTGTAAACATGTGGACATGGATTTTGAAAATTCTAGAGAGAATTTTAAAAGCTTCAAGAGAATTTCAACAATTTTGAGAGGGATTTGAAAAGTTTCAATGGGAATGGGAAGAATTGGGACCAAAATTGGAAAATTTTTCAGGGACTTTGAAAAAATTTCAACTGGAATTTTAGCCATTTTTTGACGTGAAATTGTAAACATGTGGACGTGGATTTTGAAAATTCTAGAGAGAAATTTAAAAGCTTCAAGAGAATTTCAACAATTTTGAGAGGGATTTGAAAAGTTTCAATGGGAATGGGAAGAATTGGGACGAAAATTGGAAAGTTTTTCAGGGACTTTGAAAAAATTTCAACTGGAATTTTAGCAATTTTCACGTGAAATTGTAAACATGTTGAGGTAGATTTTGAAAATTCTAGAGACAATTTTAAAAGCTTCAAGAGAATTTCAACAATGTTGAGAGGGATTTGAAAAGTTTCAATGGGAATGGGAAGAATTGGGACGAAAATTGGAAAATTTTGAAGGGACTTTGAAAAAATTTCAAGTGGAATTTTAGAGATTTTGATGTGAAAGTTTCAAAATTTTGTCGGGGATTTTGAAATTTCCTGAGAATTTCCAAAGTTTCCCCGGGATTTCCAACATTTTGAAGGGAACTCCAAACATGTCAACATTGATTTTAAGAATCTCCACTGGAGTTTTAGAGATTTTGATGTGAAAGTGTCACCATTTTGTCGGGGATTTGGAAAATTTCCTGAGAATTTCAAAAGTTTCACCGGGATTTCCCAAATTTTGAAGGGAACTGATCGGAGCCAGCCCAGCGAGAGCCGGAGCCGGCAGGGTTCAACCGACCACGAGGTTCAGCCGAGATCAGGAAGCTCAGAGGGAAACGTACAGGGACAGCGTGATTCCCGGCGGGCCCCGATCGCCAAAGCCCCGGCAGCCATTGCGAGAGAGCGGCTGACGTGGCGGGGGGCGTTCCCACGGTGACGCGGGAGGTTTAAAAGCGGCTGAAACTCGATACTAGCATTCAGTCAGCTGATCGGAGCCAGCCCAGCGAGAGCCGGAGCCGGCGGGGTTCAGCCGACCACGAGGTTCAGCCGAGATCAGGAAGCTCAGAGGGAAACGTACAGGGACAGCGCGATTCCCGGCGGGTCCCGATCGCCAAAGCCCCGGCAGCCATTGCGACAGAGCGGCTGACGTGGCGGGGGCGTTCCCAGGGTGACGGCGACCACACCCCCTCCCCTTGCCTTGAAAAAGCCTTTGGGAGGGCAGCGACTAGTCACCAGGTGCAGGGAGGAGCAACCAGCTTGTGTAGCAGGTGAGTCCCACCCACACTGTGCTGCAGCAGCAGGTGTGGTAGCTTGTGCAGCAGGGTGCAGAGAGCACTTGTTGCTTGTCAGCCCCTCTAGCTTATTACCAGCGCCCCAGACTGCTGACGACCATGGGCGTCTCCAGGAGGAGAGCTTGTCTCTAACAGGCTGTGGCTATGCAGACTGAGGCTCTGTCCCGAACGGTGGCTGTTCAGGTCTCTGCAGGGAGTGCCAGAGCCTGCTGCTGGGGGAGGGAGGCCAGCACTCCACCTGTGTGAGGTGTGAGCAGGTGCAAGACCTGCTCGACGTGGTCGTCAAACTTAAGGAGGAGGTTGAGACGCTGAGGACCATCAGGGAGTGCGAAAGGGAGATCGACTGGTGGAGTAACACCCTGACGTGCAAGTCGGAAAGGTCCCAGAGAGGTAACCCCCAAAAGGAGATGGACCTCCTGCCCTCTCGGATAGAGGCAATTTTGACGTGAAACTGTAAACATGTGGACATGGATTTGGAAAATTCTAGAGAGAATTTTAAAAGCTTCAACAGGATATCAACAACGTTGAGAGGGATTTGAAAAGTTTCACTGGGAATGGGAAGAATTGGGACGAAAATTGGAAAATTCTGAAGGGACTTTGAAAAAATTTCAACTGGAATTTTAGCCATTTTGACGTGAAATTGTAAACATGTTGAGGTGGATTTGGAACATTCTTGAGAGAAATTTCAAACTTTCAACAGGATTCCAACAATGTTGAGAGGGATTTGAAAAGTTTCACTGGGAATGGGAAGAATTGGGACAAAAATTGGAAAATTTTGAAGGGACTTTGAAAAAATTTCAACTGGAATTTTAGCCATTTTTTGACGTGAAATTGTAAACATGTGGACGTGGATTTTGAAAATTCTAGAGAGAATTTTAAAAGCTTCAAGAGGATTTCAACAATTTTGAGAGGGATTTGAAAAGTTTCAATGGGAATGGGAAGAATTGGGACAAAAATTGGAAAATTTTGAAGGGACTTTGAAAAAATTTCAACTGGAATTTTAGCCATTTTTTTATGTGAAATTGTAAACATGTGGACATGGATTTTGAAAATTCTAGAGAGAATTTTAAAAGCTTCAAGAGAATTTCAACAATTTTGAGAGGGATTTGAAAAGTTTCAATGGGAATGGGAAGAATTGGGACAAAAATTGGAAAATTTTGAAGGGACTTTGAAAACATTTCAACTGGAATTTTAGCCATTTTTTGACGTGAAATTGTAAACATGTGGACATGGATTTTGAAAATTCTAGAGAGAATTTTAAAAGCTTCAAGAGAATTTCAACAATTTTGAGAGGGATTTGAAAAGTTTCAATGGGAATGGGAAGAATTGGGACAAAAATTGGAAAATTTTTAAGGGACTTTGAAAACATTTCAACTGGAATTTTAGCCATTTTTTGACGTGAAATTGTAAACATGTGGACATGGATTTTGAAAATTCTAGAGAGAATTTTAAAAGCTTCAAGAGAATTTCAACAATTTTGAGAGGGATTTGAAAAGTTTCAATGGGAATGGGAAGAATTGGGACAAAAATTGGAAAATTTTTAAGGGACTTTGAAAACATTTCAACTGGAATTTTAGCCATTTTTTGACGTGAAATTGTAAACATGTGGACATGGATTTTGAAAATTCTAGAGAGAATTTTAAAAGCTTCAAGAGAATTTCAACAATTTTGAGAGGGATTTGAAAAGTTTCAATGGGAATGGGAAGAATTGGGACAAAAATTGGAAAATTTTGAAGGGACTTTGAAAACATTTCAACTGGAATTTTAGCCATTTTTTGACGTGAAATTGTAAACATGTGGACATGGATTTTGAAAATTCTAGAGAGAATTTTAAAAGCTTCAAGAGAATTTCAACAATTTGGAGAGGGATTTGAAAAGTTTCAATGGGAATGGGAAGAATTGGGACAAAAATTGGAAAATTTTTCAGGGACTTTGAAAAAATTTCAACTGGAATTTTAGCCATTTTTTGACGTGAAATTGTAAACATGTGGACGTGGATTTTGAAAATTCTAGAGAGAATTTTAAAAGCTTCAAGAGAATTTCAACAATTTTGAGAGGGATTTGAAAAGTTTCAATGGGAATGGGAAGAATTGGGACAAAAATTGGAAAATTTTTAAGGGACTTTGAAAAAAGTTCAACTGGAATTTTAGCCATTTTTTGACGTGAAATTGTAAACGTGTGGACATGGATTTTGAAAATTCTAGAGAGAATTTTAAAAGCTTCAAGAGGATTTCAACAATTTTGAGAGGGATTTGAAAAGTTTCAATGGGAATGGGAAGAATTGGGACAAAAATTGGAAAATTTTTAAGGGACTTTGAAAACATTTCAACTGGAATTTTAGCCATTTTTTGACGTGAAATTGTAAACATGTGGACATGGATTTTGAAAATTCTAGAGAGAATTTTAAAAGCTTCAAGAGAATTTCAACAATTTTGAGAGGGATTTGAAAAGTTTCAATGGGAATGGGAAGAATTGGGACAAAAATTGGAAAATTTTTAAGGGACTTTGAAAACATTTCAACTGGAATTTTAGCCATTTTTTGACGTGAAATTGTAAACATGTGGACATGGATTTTGAAAATTCTAGAGAGAATTTTAAAAGCTTCAAGAGAATTTCAACAATTTTGAGAGGGATTTGAAAAGTTTCAATGGGAATGGGAAGAATTGGGACAAAAATTGGAAAATTTTTAAGGGACTTTGAAAACATTTCAACTGGAATTTTAGCCATTTTTTGACGTGAAATTGTAAACATGTGGACATGGATTTTGAAAATTCTAGAGAGAATTTTAAAAGCTTCAAGAGAATTTCAACAATTTTGAGAGGGATTTGAAAAGTTTCAATGGGAATGGGAAGAATTGGGACCAAAATTGGAAAATTTTTCAGGGACTTTGAAAAAATTTCAACTGGAATTTTAGCCATTTTTTGACGTGAAATTGTAAACATGTGGACATGGATTTTGAAAATTCTAGAGAGAATTTTAAAAGCTTCAAGAGAATTTCAACAATTTTGAGAGGGATTTGAAAAGTTTCAATGGGAATGGGAAGAATTGGGACAAAAATTGGAAAATTTTTAAGGGACTTTGAAAAAATTTCAACTGGAATTTTAGCCATTTTTTGACGTGAAATTGTAAACATGTGGACGTGGATTTTGAAAATTCTAGAGAGAATTTTAAAAGCTTCAAGAGAATTTCAACAATTTTGAGAGGGATTTGAAAAGTTTCAATGGGAATGGGAAGAATTGGGACGAAAATTGGAAAGTTTTTCAGGGACTTTGAAAAAATTTCAACTGGAATTTTAGCAATTTTCACGTGAAATTGTAAACATGTTGAGGTAGATTTTGAAAATTCTAGAGACAATTTTAAAAGCTTCAAGAGAATTTCAACAATGTTGAGAGGGATTTGAAAAGTTTCAATGGGAATGGGAAGAATTGGGACGAAAATTGGAAAATTTTGAAGGGACTTTGAAAAAATTTCAAGTGGAATTTTAGAGATTTTGATGTGAAAGTTTCAAAATTTTGTCGGGGATTTTGAAATTTCCTGAGAATTTCCAAAGTTTCCCCGGGATTTCCAACATTTTGAAGGGAACTCCAAACATGTCAACATTGATTTTAAGAATCTCCACTGGAGTTTTAGAGATTTTGATGTGAAAGTGTCACCATTTTGTCGGGGATTTGGAAAATTTCCTGAGAATTTCAAAAGTTTCACCGGGATTTCCCAAATTTTGAAGGGAACTGGTCGGAGCCAGCCCAGCGAGAGCCGGAGCCGGCAGGGTTCAACCGACCACGAGGTTCAGCCGAGATCAGGAAGCTCAGAGGGAAACGTACAGGGACAGCGTGATTCCCGGCGGGCCCCGATCGCCAAAGCCCCGGCAGCCATTGCGAGAGAGCGGCTGACGTGGCGGGGGGCGTTCCCACGGTGACGCGGGAGGTTTAAAAGCGGCTGAAACTCGATACTAGCATTCAGTCAGCTGATCGGAGCCAGCCCAGCGAGAGCCGGAGCCGGCGGGGTTCAGCCGACCACGAGGTTCAGCCGAGATCAGGAAGCTCAGAGGGAAACGTACAGGGACAGCGCGATTCCCGGCGGGTCCCGATCGCCAAAGCCCCGGCAGCCATTGCGACAGAGCGGCTGACGTGGCGGGGGCGTTCCCACGGTGCCGGCGACCACACCCCCTCCCCTTGCCTTGAAAAAGCCTTTGGGAGGGCAGCGACTAGTCACCAGGTGCAGGGAGGAGCAACCAGCTTGTGTAGCAGGTGAGTCCCACCCACACTGTGCTGCAGCAGCAGGTGTGGTAGCTTGTGCAGCAGGGTGCAGAGAGCACTTGTTGCTTGTCAGCCCCTCTAGCTTATTACCAGCGCCCCAGACTGCTGACGACCATGGGCGTCTCCAGGAGGAGAGCTTGTCTCTAACAGGCTGTGGCTACGCAGACTGAGGCTCTGTCCCGAACGGTGGCTGTTCAGGTCTCTGCAGGGAGTGCCAGAGCCTGCTGCTGGGGGAGGGAGGCCAGCACTCCACCTGTGTGAGGTGTGAGCAGGTGCAAGACCTGCTCGACGTGGTCGTCAAACTTAAGGAGGAGGTTGAGACGCTGAGGACCATCAGGGAGTGCGAAAGGGAGATCGACTGGTGGAGTAACACCCTGACGTGCAAGTCGGAAAGGTCCCAGAGAGGTAACCCCCAAAAGGAGATGGACCTCCTGCCCTCTCGGATAGAGGCAATTTTGACGTGAAACTGTAAACATGTGGACATGGATTTGGAAAATTCTAGAGAGAATTTTAAAAGCTTCAACAGGATATCAACAACGTTGAGAGGGATTTGAAAAGTTTCACTGGGAATGGGAAGAATTGGGACGAAAATTGGAAAATTCTGAAGGGACTTTGAAAAAATTTCAACTGGAATTTTAGCCATTTTGACGTGAAATTGTAAACATGTTGAGGTGGATTTGGAACATTCTTGAGAGAAGTTTCAAACTTTCAACAGGATTCCAACAATGTTGAGAGGGATTTGAAAAGTTTCACTGGGAATGGGAAGAATTGGGACGAAAATTGGAAAATTCTGAAGGGACTTTGAAAAAATTTCAACTGGAATTTTAGCCATTTTTTGATGTGAAATTGTAAACATGTGGACATGGATTTTGAAAATTCTAGAGAGAATTTTAAAAGCTTCAAGAGAATTTCAACAATTTTGAGAGGGATTTGAAAAGTTTCAATGGGAATGGGAAGAATTGGGACAAAAATTGGAAAATTTTTAAGGGTCTTTGAAAAAATTTCAACTGGAATTTTAGCCATTTTTTGACGTGAAATTGTAAACATGTGGACATGGATTTTGAAAATTCTAGAGAGAATTTTAAAAGCTTCAAGAGAATTTCAACAATTTGGAGAGGGATTTGAAAAGTTTCAATGGGAATGGGAAGAATTGGGACAAAAATTGGAAAATTTTTCAGGGACTTTGAAAAAATTTCAACTGGAATTTTAGCCATTTTTTGACGTGAAATTGTAAACATGTGGACATGGATTTTGAAAATTCTAGAGAGAATTTTAAAAGCTTCAAGAGAATTTCAACAATTTTGAGAGGGATTTGAAAAGTTTCAATGGGAATGGGAAGAATTGGGACAAAAATTGGAAAATTTTGAAGGGACTTTGAAAAAATTTCAACTGGAATTTTAGCAATTTTGATGTGAAATTGTAAACATGTTGAGGTGGATTTGGAAAGTTCTAGAGAGAAGTTTAAAACTTTCAACAGGATTTCAACAATGTTGAGAGGGATTTGAAAAGTTTCAATGGGAATGGGAAGAATTGGGACGAAAATTGGAAAATTTTTCAGGGACCTTGAAAAAATTTCAACTGGAATTTTAGCAATTTTGACGTGAAATTGTAAACATGTTGATGTGGATTTGGAAAATTCTAGAGAGAATTTTAAAAGCTTCATCAGGGTTTCAACCATTTTGAGAGGGATTTGAAAAGTTTCAATGGGAATGGGAAGAATTGGGACGAAAATTGGAAAATTTTTCAGGGACCTTGAAAAAATTTCAACTGGAATTTTAGCAATTTTGACGTGAAATTGTAAACATGTTGAGGTGGATTTTGAAAATTCCAGAGAGAAGTTTAAAACTTTCAACAGGATTTCAACAATGTTGAGAGGGATTTGAAAAGTTTCAATGGGAATGGGAAGAATTGGGAAGAAAATTGGATAATTTTTCAGGGACTTTGAAATAATTTCAACTGGAATTTTAGCAATTTTGACGTGAAATTGTAAACATGTGGACATGGATTTTGAAAATTCTAGAGAGAATTTTAAAAGCTTTAACAGGATTTCAACAATGTTGAGAGGGATTTGAAAAGTTTCAATGGGAATGGGAAGAATTGGGACGAAAATTGGAAAGTTTTTCAGGGACTTTGAAAAAATTTCAACTGGAATTTTAGCAATTTTCACGTGAAATTGTAAACATGTTGAGGTAGATTTTGAAATTTCTAGAGACAATTTTAAAAGCTTCAACATAATTTCAACAATGTTGAGAGGGATTTGAAAAGTTTCAATGGGAATGGGAAGAATTGGGACGAAAATTGGAAAATTTTGAAGGGACTTTGAAAAAATTTCAAGTGGAATTTTAGAGATTTTGATGTGAAAGTTTCAAAATTTTGTCGGGGATTTTGAAATTTCCTGAGAATTTCCAAAGTTTCCCCGGGATTTCCAACATTTTGAAGGGAACTCCAAACATGTCAACATTGATTTTAAGAATCTCCACTGGAGTTTTAGAGATTTTGATGTGAAAGTGTCACCATTTTGTCGGGGATTTGGAAAATTTCCTGAGAATTTCAAAAGTTTCACCGGGATTTCCCAAATTTTGAAGGGAACTGATCGGAGCCAGCCCAGCGAGAGCCGGAGCCGGCAGGGTTCAACCGACCACGAGGTTCAGCCGAGATCAGGAAGCTCAGAGGGAAACGTACAGGGACAGCGCGATTCCCGGCGGGCCCCGATCGCCAAAGCCCCGGCAGCCATTGCGAGAGAGCGGCTGACGTGGCGGGGGGCGTTCCCACGGTGACGCGGGAGGTTTAAAAGCGGCTGAAACTCGATACTAGCATTCAGTCAGCTGATCGGAGCCAGCCCAGCGAGAGCCGGAGCCGGCGGGGTTCAGCCGACCACGAGGTTCAGCCGAGATCAGGAAGCTCAGAGGGAAACGTACAGGGACAGCGCGATTCCCGGCGGGTCCCGATCGCCAAAGCCCCGGCAGCCATTGCGACAGAGCGGCTGACGTGGCGGGGGCGTTCCCACGGTGACGGCGACCACACCCCCTCCCCTTGCCTTGAAAAAGCCTTTGGGAGGGCAGCGACTAGTCACCAGGTGCAGGGAGGAGCAACCAGCTTGTGTAGCAGGTGAGTCCCACCCACACTGTGCTGCAGCAGCAGGTGTGGTAGCTTGTGCAGCAGGGTGCAGAGAGCACTTGTTGCTTGTCAGCCCCTCTAGCTTATTACCAGCGCCCCAGACTGCTGACGACCATGGGCGTCTCCAGGAGGAGAGCTTGTCTCTAACAGGCTGTGGCTACGCAGACTGAGGCTCTGTCCCGAACGGTGGCTGTTCAGGTCTCTGCAGGGAGTGCCAGAGCCTGCTGCTGGGGGAAGGCCAGCACTCCACCTGTGTGAGGTGTGAGCAGGTGCAAGACCTGCTCGACGTGGTCGTCAAACTTAAGGAGGAGGTTGAGATGCTGAAAACCATCAGGGAGTGCGAAAGGGAGATCGACTGGTGGAGTAACACCCTGACGTGCAAGTCGGAAAGGTCCCAGAGAGGTAACCCCCAAAAGGAGATGGACCTCCTGCCCTCTCGGATAGAGGCAATTTTGACGTGAAACTGTAAACATGTGGACACGGATTTGGAAAATTCTAGAGAGAATTTTAAAAGCTTCAACAGGATATCAACAACGTTGAGAGGGATTTGAAAAGTTTCAATGGGAATGGGAAGAATTGGGACGAAAATTGGAGAATTTTTCAGGGACTTTGAAAAAATTTCAACTGGAATTTTAGCAATTTTGACGTGAAATTGTAAACATGTTGAGGTGGATTTGGAAAATTATAGAGGGAAATTTCAAACATTCAACAGGATTTCAACAATGTTGAGAGGGATTTGAAAAGTTTCAATGGGAATGGGAAGAATTGGGACGAAAATTGGAGAATTTTTCAGGGACTTTGAAAAAATTTCAACTGGAATTTTAGCAAGTTTGACGTGAAATTGTAAACATGTTGAGGTGGATTTGGAAAATTCCAGAGGGAAGTTTCAAACATTCAACAGGATTTCAACAATGTTGAGAGGGATTTGAAAAGTTTCAATGGGAATGTGAAGAATTGGGACGAAAATTGGAAAATTTTTCAGGGACTTTGAAAAAATTTCAACTGGAATTTTAGCAATTTTGACGTGAAATTGTAAACATGTTGAGGTGGATTTGGAACATTCTTGAGAGAATTTTAAAGCTTCAACAGAATTTCAACCATTTTGAGAGGGATTTGAAAAGTTTCAATGGGAATGGGAAGATTTGGGATGAAAATTGGAAAATTTTGAAGGGACTTGGAAAAAATTTCAACTGGAATTTTAGCAATTTTGACGTGAAATTGTAAACATGTTGCGGTGGATTTGGAACATTCTAGAGAGAATTTTAAAATCTTCATTCAGGATTTCAACAATGTTGAGGGGGATTTGAAAAGTTTCAATGGGAATGTGAAGAATTGGGACGAAAATTGGAAAGTTTTTCAGGGACTTTGAAAAAATATCAACTGGAATTTTAGCAATTTTCACGTGAAATTGTAAACATGTTGAGGTGGATTTGGAAAATTCGAGAGAGAATTTTAAAAGCTTCAACAGAATTTCAACAATGTGGAGAGGGATTTGAAAAGTTTCAATGGGAACGGGAAGAATTGGGACGAAAATTGGAGAATTTTTCAGGGACTTTGAAAAAATTTCAACTGGAATTTTAGCAATTTTCACGTGAAATTGTAAACATGTTGAGGTGGATTTGGAAAATTCGAGAGAGAATTTTAAAAGCTTCAACAGAGTTTCAACCATTTTGAGAGGGAATTGAAAAGTTTCAATGGGAATGGGAAGAATTGGGACGAAAATTGGAGAATTTTTCAGGGACTTTGAAAAAATTTCAACTGGAATTTTAGCAATTTTCACGTGAAATTGTAAACATGTTGAGGTGGATTTGGAAAATTGTAGAGGGAAGTTTCAAACATTCAACAGGATTTCAACAATGTTGAGAGGGATTTGAAAAGTTTCAATGGGAATGGGAAGAATTGCGACGAAAATTGGAAAATTTTTCAGGGACTTTGAAAAAATTTCAACTGGAATTTTAGCAATTTTGACGTGAAATTGTAAACATGTTGAGGTGGATTTGGAATATTCTAGAGAGAATTTTAAAAGCTTCATCTAGGTTTCAACAATGTTGAGGGGGATTTGAAAAATTTCAATGGGTATGTGAAGAATTGGGGAGAAAACTGGAAAATTTTTAAGGGACTTTGAAAAAATTTCAACTGGAATTTTAGCAATTTTGACGTGAAATTGTAAACATGTGGACATGGATTTTGAAAATTCTAGAGAGAATTTTAAAAGCTTCAACAGAATTTCAACAATGTTGAGAGGGATTTGAAAAGTTTCAATGGGAATGGGAAGAATTGGGACGAAAATTGGAAAATTTTGAAGGGACTTTGAAAAAATTTCAAGTGGAATTTTAGAGATTTTGATGTGAAAGTTTCAAAATTTTGTCGGGGATTTGGAAAATTTCCTGAGAATTTCCAAAGTTTCCCCGGGATTTCCAACATTTTGAAGGGAACTCCAAACATGTCAACATTGATTTTAAGAATCTCCACTGGAGTTTTAGAGATTTTGACGTGAAAGTGTCACCATTTTGTCGGGGATTTGGAAAATTTCCTGAGAATTTCAAAAGTTTCACCGGGATTTCCCAAATTTTGAAGGGAACTGATCGGAGCCAGCCCAGCGAGAGCCGGAGCCGGCAGGGTTCAACCGACCACGAGGTTCAGCCGAGATTAGGAAGCTCAGAGGGAAACGTACAGGGACAGCGTGATTCCCGGCGGGTCCCGATCGCCAAAGCCCCGGCAGCCATTGCGACAGAGCGGCTGATGTGGCGGGGGGCGTTGCCACGGTGACGCGGGAGGTTTAAAAGCGGCTGAAACTCGATACTAGCATTCAGTCAGCTGATCGGAGCCAGCCCAGCGAGAGCCGGAGCCGGCGGGGTTCAGCCGACCACGAGGTTCAGCCGAGATCAGGAAGCTCAGAGGGAAACGTACAGGGACAGCGTGATTCCCGGCGGGTCCCGATCGCCAAAGCCCCGGCAGCCATTGCGACAGAGCGGCTGACGTGGCGGGGGCGTTCCCACGGTGACGGCGACCACACCCCCTCCCCTTGCCTTGAAAAAGCCTTTGGGAGGGCAGCGACTAGTCACCAGGTGCAGGGAGGAGCAACCAGCTTGTGTAGCAGGTGAGTCCCACCCACACTGTGCTGCAGCAGCAGGTGTGGTAGCTTGTGCAGCAGGGTGCAGAGAGCACTTGTTGCTTGTCAGCCCCTCTAGCTTATTACCAGTGCCCCAGACTGCTGACGACCATGGGCGTCTCCAGGAGGAGAGCTTGTCTCTAACAGACTGTGGCTACGCAGACTGAGGCTCTGTCCCGAGCGGTGGCTGTTCAGGTCTCGGCTGCAGGGAGTGCCAGAGCCTGCTGCTGGGGGAGGGAGGCCAGCACTCCACCTGTGTGAGGTGTGAGCGGGTGCAAGACCTGCTCGACGTGGTCGTCAAACTTAAGGAGGAGGTTGAGACGCTGAGGACCATCAGGGAGTGTGAAAGGGAGATCGACTGGTGGAGTAACACCCTGACGTGCAAGTCGGAAAGGTCCCAGAGAGGTAACCCCCAAAAGGAGATGGACCTCCTGCCCTCTCGGATAGAGGCAATTTTGACGTGAAACTGTAAACATGTGGACATGGATTTGGAAAATTCTAGAGAGAATTTTAAAAGCTTCAACAGGATATCAACAACGTTGAGAGGGATTTGAAAAGTTTCATTGGGAATGGGAAGAATTGGGACGAAAACTGGAAAATTCTGAAGGGACTTTGAAAAAATTTCAACTGGAATTTTAGCAATTTTGACGTGAAATTGTAAACATGTTGAGGTGGATTTGGAAAATTCTGGAGAGAAGTTTCAAACTTTCAACAGGATTACAACAATGTTGAGAGGGATTTGAAAAGTTTCAATGGGAATGGGAAGATTTGGGACGAAAATTGGAAAATTTTTCAGGGACTTTGAAAAAATTTCAACTGGAATTTTAGCAATTTTGACGTGAAATTGTAAACATGTTGAGGTGGATTTGGAAAATTCTAGACAGAATTATAAAAGCTTCAACAGGATTTCAACAACGTTGAGAGGGATTTGAAAAGTTTCAGTGGGAACGGGAAGAATTGGGACAAAAATTTGAAAATTTTTCAGGGACTTTGAAAAAATTTCAACTGGAATTTTAGCAATTTTGACGTGAAATTGTAAACATGCTGAGGTGGATTTGGAAAATTCTAGAGGGAAGTTTAAAACCTTCAACAGGGTTTCAACCATTTTGAGAGGGATTTCAAAAGTTTCAATGGGAATATGAAGAATTGGGACGAAAATTGGTAAGTTTTTCAGGGAGTTTGAAAAAATTTCAACTGGAATTTTAGCAATTTTGACGTGAAATTGTAAACATGTTGAGGTGGATTTGGAACATTCTAGAGAGAATTTTAAAACTTTCAACAGGATTTCAACAATGTTGAGAGGGATTTGAAAAATTTCAATGGGAATGGGAAGAATTGGGACGAAAATTGGAGAATTTTTCAGGGACTTTGAAAAAATTTCAACTGGAATTTTAGCAATTTTGACGTGAAATTGTAAACATGTTGAGGTGGATTTGGAACAGTCTTGAGAGATTTTTAAAGCTTCAACAGAATTTCAACAATGTTGAGAGGGATTTGAAAAGTTTCAATGGGAATGGGAAGAGTTGGGACGGAAATTGGAAAATTTTTCAGGGACTTTGAAAAAATTTCAACTGGAATTTTAGCAATTTTGATGTGAAATTGTAAACATGTTGAGGTGGATTTGGAAAATTCTAGAGAGAAGTTTCAAACTTTCAACAGGATTTCAACAATGTTGAGAGGGATTTGAAAAGTTTCAATGGGAATGGGAAGATTTGGGACAAAAACTGGAAAATTTTGAAGGGACTTTAAAAAAATTTCAACTGGAATTTTAGCAATTTTGACGTGAAATTGTAAACATGTGGACCTGGATTTTGAAAATTCTAGAGAGAATTTTAAAAGCTTCAACAGAATTTCAACAATTTTGAGAGGGATTTGCAAAGTTTCAATGGGAATGGGAAGAATTGGGACAAAATTTGGGAAATTTTTAAGGGACTTTGAAAAAATTTCAACTGGAATTTTAGCAATTTTGACGTGAAATTGTAAACATGTTGAGGTAGATTTTGAAAATTATAGAGAGAATTTTAAAAGCTTCATCTAGGTTTCAACAATGTTGAGAGTGATTTGAAAAGTTTCACTGGGAATGGGAAGAATTGGGACGAAAATTGGAAAGTTTTTCAGGGACCTTAAAAAAATTTCAACTGGAATTTTAGCAATTTTGACGTGAAATTGTAAACATGTTGAGGTGGATTTGGAAAATTCCAGAGAGAAGTTTCAAACATTCAACAGGATTTCAACAATGTTGAGAGGGATTTGAAAAGTTTCAATGGGAATGGGAAGATTTGGGACAAAAATTGGAAAATTTTTAAGGGACTTTGAAAAATTTCAACTGGAATTTTAGCAATTTTGACGTGAAATTGTAAACATGTTGAGGTAGATTTTGAAAATTGTAGAGAGAATTTTAAAAGCTTCATCTAGGTTTCAACAATGTTGAGAGTGATTTGAAAAGTTTCAATGGCAATGTGAAAAATTGGGGAGAAAATTGGAAAATTATGAAGGGACTTTGAAAAAACTTCAACTGGAATTTTAGCCATTTTGACGTGAAATTGTAAACATGTTGAGGTGGATTTGGAAAATTCCAGAGAGAAGTTTCAAACATTCAACAGGATTTCAACAATGTTGAGAGGGATTTGAAAAGTTTCAATGGGAATGGGAAGAATTGGGACGGAAATTGGAAAGTTTTTCAGGGACTTTGAAAAAATTTCAACTGGAATTTTAGCAATTTTGAGGTGAAATTGTAAACATGTTGAGGGAGATTTGGAAAATTCTAGAGAGAACTTTCAAACTTTCAACAGGATTTCAACAATGTTGAGAGGGATTTGAAAAGTTTCAGTGGGAATGTGAAGAATTGGGACGAAAATTGGAAAATTTTGAAGGGACTTTGAAAAAATTTCAACTGGAATTTTAGCAATTTTGACGTGAAATTGTAAACATGTTGAGGTAGATTTTGAAAATTATAGAGAATTTTAAAAGCTTCATCTAGGTTTCAACAATGTTGAGAGTGATTTGAAAAGTTTCACTGGGAATGGGAAGAATTTGGACAAAAATTGGAAAATTTTTCAGGGACTTTGAAAAAATTTCAACTGGAATTTTAGCAATTTTGACGTGAAATTGTAAACATGTTGAGGTGGATTTGGAAAATTCTAGAGAGAATTTTAAAAGCTTCATCAGGGTTTCAACCATTTTGAGAGGGATTTGAAAAGTTTCAATGGGAATGGGAAGAATTGCGACGAAAATTGGAAAATTTTTCAGGGACTTTGAAAAAATTTCAACTTTAATTTTAGCAATTTTGACGTGAAATTGTAAACATGTTGAGGTGGATTTGGAATATTCTAGAGAGAATTTTAAAAGCTTCATCTAGGTTTCAACAATGTTGAGGGGGATTTGAAAAATTTCAATGGGAATGTGAAGAATTGGGGAGAAAACTGGAAAATTATGAAGGGACTTTGAAAAAATTTCAACTGGAATTTTAGCAATTTTGACGTGAAATTGTAAACATGTGGACATGCATTTTGAAAATTCTAGAGAGAATTTTAAAAGCTTCAACAGAATTTCAACAATGTTGAGAGGGATTTGAAAAGTTTCAATGGGAATGGGAAGAATTGGGACGAAAATTGGAAAATTTTGAAGGGACTTTGAAAAAATTTCAAGTGGAATTTTAGAGATTTTGATGTGAAAGTTTCAAAATTTTGTCGGGGATTTGGAAAATTTCCTGAGAATTTCCAAAGTTTCCCCGGGATTTCCAACATTTTGAAGGGAACTCCAAACATGTCAACATTGATTTTAAGAATCTCCACTGGAGTTTTAGAGATTTTGACGTGAAAGTGTCACCATTTTGTCGGGGATTTGGAAAATTTCCTGAGAATTTCAAAAGTTTCACCGGGATTTCCCAAATTTTGAAGGGAACTGATCGGAGCCAGCCCAGCGAGAGCCGGAGCCGGCAGGGTTCAACCGACCACGAGGTTCAGCCGAGATTAGGAAGCTCAGAGGGAAACGTACAGGGACAGCGTGATTCCCGGCGGGTCCCGATCGCCAAAGCCCCGGCAGCCATTGCGACAGAGCGGCTGACGTGGCGGGGGGCGTTCCCACGGTGACGCGGGAGGTTTAAAAGCGGCTGAAACTCGATACTAGCATTCAGTCAGCTGATCGGAGCCAGCCCAGCGAGAGCCGGAGCCGGCGGGGTTCAGCCGACCACGAGGTTCAGCCGAGATCAGGAAGCTCAGAGGGAAACGTACAGGGACAGCGTGATTCCCGGCGGGTCCCGATCGCCAAAGCCCCGGCAGCCATTGCGACAGAGCGGCTGACGTGGCGGGGGCGTTCCCACGGTGACGGCGACCACACCCCCTCCCCTTGCCTTGAAAAAGCCTTTGGGAGGGCAGCGACTAGTCACCAGGTGCAGGGAGGAGCAACCAGCTTGTGTAGCAGGTGAGTCCCACCCACACTGTGCTGCAGCAGCAGGTGTGGTAGCTTGTGCAGCAGGGTGCAGAGAGCACTTGTTGCTTGTCAGCCCCTCTAGCTTATTACCAGTGCCCCAGACTGCTGACGACCATGGGCGTCTCCAGGAGGAGAGCTTGTCTCTAACAGACTGTGGCTACGCAGACTGAGGCTCTGTCCCGAACGGTGGCTGTTCAGGTCTCGGCTGCAGGGAGTGCCAGAGCCTGCTGCTGGGGGAGGGAGGCCAGCACTCCACCTGTGTGAGGTGTGAGCAGGTGCAAGACCTGCTCGACGTGGTCGTCAAACTTAAGGAGGAGGTTGAGACGCTGAGGACCATCAGGGAGTGTGAAAGGGAGATCGACTGGTGGAGTAACACCCTGACGTGCAAGTCGGAAAGGTCCCAGAGAGGTAACCCCCAAAAGGAGATGGACCTCCTGCCCTCTCGGATAGAGGCAATTTTGACGTGAAACTGTAAACATGTGGACATGGATTTGGAAAATTCTAGAGAGAATTTTAAAAGCTTCAACAGGATATCAACAACGTTGAGAGGGATTTGAAAAGTTTCATTGGGAATGGGAAGAATTGGGACGAAAATTGGAAAATTCTGAAGGGACTTTGAAAAAATTTCAACTGGAATTTTAGCAATTTTGACGTGAAATTGTAAACTTGTTGAGGTGGATTTGGAAAATTCTAGAGAGAATTTTAAAACCTTCAACAGGGTTTCAACCATTTTGAGAGGGATTTGAAAAGTTTCAATGGGAATATGAAGAATTGGGACGAAAATTGGTAAGTTTTTCAGGGAGTTTGAAAAAATTTCAACTGGAATTTTAGCAATTTTGACGTGAAATTGTAAACATGTTGAGGTGGATTTGGAAAATTCTAGAGAGAAGTTTCAAACTTTCAACAGGATTTCAACAATGTTGAGAGGGATTTGAAAAGTTGCAATGGGAATGGGAAGAATTGGGACGGAAATTGGAAAATTTTTAAGGGACTTTGAAAAAATTTCAACTGGAATTTTAGCAATTTTGACGTGAAATTGTAAACATGTTGAGGTGGATTTGGAACATTCTAGAGAGAATTTTAAAACCTTCAACAGGGTTTCAACCATTTTGAGAGGGATTTGTAAAGTTTCAATGGGAATGGGAAGAATTGGGACGAAAATTGGAGAATTTTTCCGGGACTTTGAAAAAATTTCAACTGGAATTTTAGCAATTTTGACGTGAAATTGTAAACATGTTGAGGTGGATTTGGAACAGTCTTGAGAGAATTTTAAAGCTTCAACAGAATTTCAACAATGTTGAGAGGGATTTGAAAACTTTCAATGGGAATGGGAAGAATTTCGACGAAAATTGGGAAATTTTTCAGGGACTTTGAAAAAATTTCAACTGGAATTTTAGCAATTTTGACGTGAAATTGTAAACATCTTGAGGTGGATTTGGAACACTCTTGAGAGATTTTTAAAGCTTCAACAGAATTTCAACAATGTTGAGAGGGATTTGAAAAGTTTCAATGGGAATGGGAAGAATTGGGACGGAAATTGGAAAATTTTGAAGGGACTTTGAAAAAATTTCAACTGGAATTTTAGCAATTTTGACGTGAAATTGTAAACATGTTGAGGTGGATTTGGAAAATTCTAGAGAGAAGTTTCAAACTTTCAACAGGATTTCAACAATGTTGAGAGGGATTTGAAAAGTTTCAATGGGAATGGGAAGATTTGGGACAAAAATTGGAAAATTTTGAAGGGACTTTGAAAAAATTTCAACTGGAATTTTAGCAATTTTGACGTGAAATTGTAAACATGTGGACCTGGATTTTGAAAATTCTAGAGAGAATTTTAAAAGCTTCAACAGAATTTCAACAATTTTGAGAGGGATTTGCAAAGTTTCAATGGGAATGGGAAGAATTGGGACAAAATTTGGGAAATTTTTAAGGGACTTGGAAAAAATTTCAACTGGAATTTTAGCAATTTTGACGTGAAATTGTAAACATGTTGAGGTAGATTTTGAAAATTATAGAGAGAATTTTAAAAGCTTCATCTAGGTTTCAACAATGTTGAGAGTGATTTGAAAAGTTTCACTGGGAATGGGAAGAATTGGGACGAAAATTGGAAAGTTTTTCAGGGACCTTAAAAAAATTTCAACTGGAATTTTAGCAATTTTGACGTGAAATTGTAAACATGTTGAGGTGGATTTGGAAAATTCCAGAGAGAAGTTTCAAACATTCAACAGGATTTCAACAATGTTGAGAGGGATTTGAAAAGTTTCAATGGGAATGGGAAGAATTGGGACGAAAATTGGAAAATTTTGAAGGGACTTTGAAAAAATTTCAACTGGAATTTTAGCAATTTTGACGTGAAATTGTAAACATGTTGAGGTGGATTTGGAAAATTCTAGAGGGAAGTTTCAAACTTTCAACAGGATTTCAACAATGTTGAGAGGGATTTGAAAAGTTTCAATGGGAATGGGAAGATTTGGGACAAAAATTGGAAAATTTTGAAGGGACTTTGAAAAATTTCAACTGGAACTTTAGCAATTTTGACGTGAAATTGTAAACATGTTGAGGTAGATTTTGAAAATTGTAGAGAGAATTTTAAAAGCTTCATCTAGGTTTCAACAATGTTGAGAGGGATTTGAAAAGTTTCAATGGCAATGTGAAGAATTGGGGAGAAAATTGGAAAATTATGAAGGGACTTTGAAAAAATTTCAACTGGAATTTTAGCAATTTTGACGTGAAATTGTAAACATGTTGAGGTGGATTTGGAAAATTCCAGAGAGAAGTTTCAAACATTCAACAGGATTTCAACAATGTTGAGAGGGATTTGAAAAGTTTCAATGGGAATGCGAAGAATTGGGACGGAAATTGGAAAGTTTTTCAGGGACTTTGAAAAAATTTCAACTGGAATTTTAGCAATTTTGACGTGAAATTGTAAACATGTTGAGGTAGATTTGGAAAATTCTAGGGAGAAGTTTCAAACTTTCAACAGGATTTCAACAATGTTGAGAGGGATTTGAAAAGTTTCAGTGGGAATGTGAAGAATTGGGACGAAAATTGGAAAATTTTGAAGGGACTTTGAAAAAATTTCAACTGGAATTTTAGCAATTTTGACGTGAAATTGTAAACATGTTGAGGTAGATTTTGAAAATTATAGAGAATTTTAAAAGCTTCATCTAGGTTTCAACAATGTTGAGACTGATTTGAAAAGTTTCACTGGGAATGGGAAGAATTTGGACAAAAATTGGAAAATTTTGAAGGGACTTTGAAAAAATTTCAACTGGAATTTTAGCAATTTTGACGTGAAATTGTAAACATGTTGAGGTGGATTTGGAAAATTCTAGAGAGAATTTTAAAAGCTTCATCACGGTTTCAACCATTTTGAGAGGGATTTGAAAAGTTTCAATGGGAATGGGAAGAATTGGGACGAAAATTGGAAAGTTTTTCAGGGACTTTGAAAAAATTTCAACTGGAATTTTAGCAATTTTGACGTGAAATTGTAAACATGTGGACATGGATTTTGAAAATTCTAGAGAGAATTTTAAAAGCTTCAACAGAATTTCAACAATGTTGAGAGGGATTTGAAAAGTTGCAATGGGAATGGGAAGAATTGGGACGAAAATTGGAAAATTTTGAAGGGACTTTGAAAAAATTTCAAGTGGAATTTGAGATTTTGATGTGAAAGTTTCAAAATTTTGTCGGGGATTTGGAAAATTTCCTGAGAATTTCCAAAGTTTCCCCGGGATTTCCAACATTTTGAAGGGAACTCCAAACATGTCAACATTGATTTTAAGAATCTCCACTGGAGTTTTAGAGATTTTGACGTGAAAGTGTCACCATTTTGTCGGGGATTTGGAAAATTTCCTGAGAATTTCAAAAGTTTCACCGGGATTTCCCAAATTTTGAAGGGAACTGATCGGAGCCAGCCCAGCGAGAGCCGGAGCCGGCAGGGTTCAACCGACCACGAGGTTCAGCCGAGATTAGGAAGCTCAGAGGGAAACGTACAGGGACAGCGTGATTCCCGGCGGGTCCCGATCGCCAAAGCCCCGGCAGCCATTGCGACAGAGCGGCTGATGTGGCGGGGGCGTTCCCACGGTGACGGCGACCACACCCCCTCCCCTTGCCTTGAAAAAGCCTTTGGGAGGGCAGCGACTAGTCACCAGGTGCAGGGAGGAGCAACCAGCTTGTGTAGCAGGTGAGTCCCACCCACACTGTGCTGCAGCAGCAGGTGTGGTAGCTTGTGCAGCAGGGTGCAGAGAGCACTTGTTGCTTGTCAGCCCCTCTAGCTTATTACCAGCGCCCCAGACTGCTGACGACCATGGGCGTCTCCAGGAGGAGAGCTTGTCTCTAACAGACTGTGGCTACGCAGACTGAGGCTCTGTCCCGAGCGGTGGCTGTTCAGGTCTCGGCTGCAGGGAGTGCCAGAGCCTGCTGCTGGGGGAGGGAGGCCAGCACTCCACCTGTGTGAGGTGTGAGCAGGTGCAAGACCTGCTTGACGTGGTCGTCAAACTTAAGGAGGAGGTTGAGATTCTGAAAACCATCAGGGAGTGTGAAAGGGAGATCGACTGGTGGAGTAACACCCTGACGTGCAAGTCGGAAAGGTCCCAGAGAGGTAACCCCCAAAAGGAGATGGACCTCCTGCCCTCTCGGATAGAGGCAATTTTGACGTGAAACTGTAAACATGTGGACACGGATTTGGAAAATTCTAGAGAGAATTTTAAAAGCTTCAACAGGATATCAACAACGTTGAGAGGGATTTGAAAAGTTTCAATGGGAATGGGAAGAATTGGGACGAAAATTGGAGATTTTTTCAGGGACTTTGAAAAAATTTCAACTGGAATTTTAGCAATTTTGACGTGAAATTGTAAACATGTTGAGGTGGATTTGGAAAATTATAGAGGGAAATTTCAAACATTCAACAGGATTTCAACAATGTTGAGAGGGATTTGAAAAGTTTCAATGGGAATGGGAAGAATTGGGATGAAAATTGGAGAATTTTTCAGGGACTTTGAAAAAATTTCAACTGGAATTTTAGCAAGTTTGACGTGAAATTGTAAACATGTTGAGGTGGATTTGGAAAATTCCAGAGGGAAGTTTCAAACATTCAACAGGATTTCAACAATGTTGAGAGGGATTTGAAAAGTTTCAATGGGAATGGGAAGAATTGGGACGAAAATTGGAAAATTTTGAAGGGACTTTGAAAAAATTTCAACTGGAATTTTAGCAATTTTGACGTGAAATTGTAAACATGTTGAGGTGGATTTGGGACATTCTTGAGAGAATTTTAAAGCTTCAACAGAATTTCAACCATTTTGAGAGGGATTTGAAAAGTTTCAATGGGAATGGGAAGATTTGGGATGAAAATTGGAAAATTTTTAAGGGACTTGGAAAAAATTTCAACTGGAATTTTAGCAATTTTGACGTGAAATTGTAAACATGTTGAGGTGATTTTGGAACATTCTAGAGAGAATTTTAAAATCTTCATCAGGATTTCAACAATATTGAGGGGGATTTGAAAAGTTTCAATGGGAATGTGAAGAATTGGGACGAAAATTGGAAAGTTTTTCAGGGACTTTGAAAAAATTTCAACTGGAATTTTAGCAATTTTGACGTGAAATTGTAAACATGTTGAGGTGGATTTGGAAAATTCGAGAGAGAATTTTAAAAGCTTCAACAGAATTTCAACAATGTGGAGAGGGATTTGAAAAGTTTCAATGGGAACGGAAAGAATTGGGACGAAAATTGGAAAATTTTTAAGGGACTTTGAAAAATTTCAACTGGAATTTTAGCAATTTTGACGTGAAATTGTAAACATGTTGAGGTAGATTTGGAAAATTCTAGAGAGAAGTTTAAAACTTTCAACAGGATTTCAACAATGTTGAGAGGGATTTGAAAAGTTTCAGTGGGAATGTGAAGAATTGGGACGAAAATTGGAAAATTTTTAAGGGACTTTGAAAACATTTCAACTGGAATTTTAGCAATTTTGATGTGAAATTGTAAACATGTTCAGGTAGATTTTGAAAATTATAGAGAGAATTTTAAAAGCTTCATCTAGGTTTCAACAATGTTGAGAGTGATTTGAAAAGTTTCACTGGGAATGGGAAGAATTGGGACAAAAATTGGAAAATTTTTAAGGGATTTGAAAAAATTTCAACTGGAATTTTAGCAATTTTGACGTGAAATTGTAAACATGTTGAGGTGGATTTGGAAAATTATAGAGAGAATTTTAAAAGCTTCATCACGGTTTCAACCATTTTGAGAGGGATTTGAAAAGTTTCAATGGGAATGGGAAGAATTGGGACGAAAATTGGAAAGTTTTTCAGGGACTTTGAAAAAATTTCAACTGGAATTTTAGCAATTTTGACGTGAAATTGTAAACATGTGGACCTGGATTTTGACAATTCTAGAGAGAATTTTAAAAGCTTCAACAGAATTTCAACAATGTTGAGAGGGATTTGAAAAGTTTCAATGAGAATGGGAAGAATTGGGACGAAAATTGGAAAATTTTGAAGGGACTTTGAAAAAATTTCAAGTGGAACTTTAGAGATTTTGATGTGAAAGTTTCAAAATTTTGTCGGCGATTTGGAAAATTTCCTGAGAATTTCCAAAGTTTCCCCGGGATTTCCAACATTTTGAAGGGAACTCCAAACATGTCAACATTGATTTTAAGAATCTCCACTGGAGTTTTAGAGATTTTGACGTGAAAGTGTCACCATTTTGTCGGGGATTTGGAAAATTTCCTGAGAATTTCAAAAGTTTCACCGGGATTTCCCAAATTTTGAAGGGAACTGATCGGAGCCAGCCCAGCGAGAGCCGGAGCCAGCGGGGTTCAGCCGACCACGAGGTTCAGCCGAGATTAGGAAGCTCAGAGGGAAACGTACAGAGACAGCGTGATTCCCGGCGGGTCCCGATCGCCAAAGCTCCGGCAGCCATTGCGACAGAGCGGCTGACGTGGCGGGGGCGTTCCTACGGTGACGGCGACCACACCCCCTCCCCTTGCCTTGAAAAAGCCTTTGGGAGGGCAGCGACTAGTCACCAGGTGCAGGGAGGAGCAACCAGCTTGTGTAGCAGGTGAGTCCCACCCACACTGTGCTGCAGCAGCAGGTGTGGTAGCTTGTGCAGCAGGGTGCAGAGAGCACTTGTTGCTTGTCAGCCCCTCTAGCTTATTACCAGCGCCCCAGACTGCTGACGACCATGGTCGTCTCCAGGAGGAGAGCTTGTCTCTAACAGGCTGTGGCTACGCAGACTGAGGCTCTGTCCCGAACGGTGGCTGTTCAGGTCTCTGCAGGGAGTGCCAGAGCCTGCTGCTGGGGGAGGGAGGCCAGCACTCCACCTGTGTGAGGTGTGAGCGGGTGCAAGACCTGCTCGACATGGTCGTCAAACTTAAGGAGGAGGTTGAGACGCTGAGGACCATCAGGGAGTGTGAAAGAGAGATCGACTCGTGGAGTAACACCCTGATGTGCCAGTCGGTAAGGTCCCAGGGAGGTACCCCCAAAAGGAGATGGACCTCCTGCCCTCTCGGATAGAGGCAATTTTGACGTGAAACTGTAAACATGTTGAGGTGGATTTTGAAAATTATAGAGAGAATTTTAAAAGCTTCAACAGGATTTCAACAATGTTGAGAGGGATTTGAAAAGTTTCAATGGGAATGTGAAGAATTGGGACGAAAAATGGAAAATTATGAAGGGACTTTGAAAAAATTTCAACTGGAATTTTAGCAATTTTGACGTGAAATTGTAAACATGTTGAGGTGGATTTTGAAAATTCTAGAGAGAATTTTAAAAGCTTCATCTCGGTTTCAACAATGTTGAGAGGGATTTGAAAAGTTTCAATGGGAATGGGAAGAATTGGGACGAAAATTGGAAAATTATGAAGGGACTTTGAAAAAATTTCAACTGGAATTTTAGCAATTTTGACGTGAACTTTTAAACATGTTGAGGTGGATTTGGAAAATTCTAGAGAGAATTTTAAAAGCTTCATCTCGGTTTCAACAATGTTGAGAGGGATTTGAAAAGTTTCAATGGGAATGGGAAGAATTGGGATGAAAATTTGGAAATTTTTCAGGGACTTTGAAATCATTTCAACTGGAATTTTAGCCATTTTTTGACGTGAAATTGTAAACATGTTGAGGTGGATTTTGAAAATTCTAGAGAGAATTTTAAAAGCTTCATCAGGGTTTCAACCGTTTTGAGAGGGATTTGAAAAGTTTCAATGGGAATGTGAAGAATTGGGATGAAAATTGGAAAATTTTCAGGGACTTGGAAAAAATTTCAACTGGAATTTTAGCAATTTTGACGTGAAATTGTAAACATGCTGAGGTGGATTTGGAAAATTCTAGAGAGAAGTTTCAAACTTTCAATAGGATTTCAACAATGTTGAGAGGGATTTGAAACGTTTCAATGGGAATGTGAAGAATTGGGATGAAAATTGGAAAATTTTTCAGGGACTTTGAAAAAATTTCAACTGGAATTTTAGCAATTTTGACGTGAAATTGTAAACATGTTGAGGTGGATTTGGAACTTTCTAGAGAGAATTTTGAATGCTTCATCAGGGTTTCAACAATGTTGAGAGGGATTTGAAAAGTTTCAATGGGAATGGGAAGTATTCGGACGAAAATTGTAAAATTTCAGAGGGATGTGAAAAAATTTACCTGGAATTTTAGCAATTTTGACGTGAAATTGTAAACATGTTGAAGTGGATTTTCAAAATTCTAGAGAGAAGTTTCCAAATTTCAACAGGATTTCAACAATGTTGGGAGGGATTTGAAAAGTTTCAATGGGAATGTGAAGAATTGGGACGAAAATTGGAAAATTTTTCAGGGACTTTGAAAACATTTCAACTGGAATTTTAGCAATTTTGACGTGAAATTGTAAACATGTTGAAGTGGATTTGGAAAATTCTAGAGAGAATTGTAAAAGCTTCAAGAGAATTTCAACAATTTGGAGAGGGATTTGAAAAGTTTCAATGGAAAGTGAAGAATTGGGACAAAAATTGGAAAATTTTTCAGGGACTTTGAAAACATTTCAACTGGAATTTTAGCAATTTTGACGTGAAATTGTAAACATGTTGACGTGGATTTTGAAAATTCTAGAGAGAATTTTAAAAGCTTCAACAGGATTTCAACAATGTTGAGAGGGATTTGAAAAGTTGCAATGGGAATGGGAAGAATTGGGACGAATACTGGAAAATTATGAAGGGACTTTGAAAAAATTTCAACTGGAATTTTAGCCATTTTGATGTGTAAATTTAAAATTTTGTCGGGGATTTGGAAAATTTCCTGAGAATTTCCAAAGTTTCCCCGCGATTTCCAACATTTTGAAGGGAACTCCAAACATGTCAACATTGATTTTAAGAATCTCCACTGGAGTTTTAGAGATTTTGACGTGAAAGTGCCACCATTTTGTCGGGGATTTGGAAAATTTCCTTAGAATTTCAAAAGTTTCACCGGGATTTCCCAAATTTTGAAGGGAACTGATCGGAGCCAGCCCAGCGAGAGCCGGAGCCAGCCGGGTTCAGCCGACCACGAGGTTCAGCCGAGATTAGGAAGCTCAGAGGGAAACGTACAGAGACAGCGTGATTCCCGGCGGGTCCCGATCGCCAAAGCCCCGGCAGCCATTGCGAGAGAGCGGCTGACGTGGCGGGGGGCGTTCCCACGGTGACGCGGGAGGTTTAAAAGCGGCTGAAACTCGATACTAGCATTCAGTCAGCTGATCGGAGGCAGCCCAGCGAGAGCCGGAGCCGGCGGGGTTCAGCCGACCACGAGGTTCAGCCGAGATCAGGAAGCTCAGAGGGAAACATACAGGGACAGCGCGATTCCCGGCGGGTCCCGATCGCCAAAGCCCCGGCAGCCATTGCGACAGAGCGGCTGACGTGGCGGGGGCGTTCCCACGGTGACGGCGACCACACCCCCTCCCCTTGCCTTGAAAAAGCCTTTGGGAGGGCAGCGACTAGTCACCAGGTGCGGGGAGGAGCAACCAGCTTGTGTAGCGGGTGAGTCCCACCCACACTGTGCTGCAGCAGCAGGTGTGGTAGCTTGTGCAGCAGGGTGCAGAGAGCACTTGTTGCTTGTCAGCCCCTCTAGCTTATTACCAGCGCCCCAGACTGCTGACGACCATGGTCGTCTCCAGGAGGAGAGCTTGTCTCTAACAGGCTGTGGCTACGCAGACTGAGGCTCTGTCCCGAACGGTGGCTGTTCAGGTCTCTGCAGGGAGTGCCAGAGCCTGCTGCTGGGGGAGGGAGGCCAGCACTCCACCTGTGTGAGGTGTGAGCGGGTGCAAGACCTGCTCGACATGGTCGTCAAACTTAAGGAGGAGGTTGAGACGCTGAGGACCATCAGGGAGTGCGAAAGAGAGATCGACTCGTGGAGTAACACCCTGATGTGCCAGTCGGTAAGGTCCCAGGGAGGTACCCCCAAAAGGAGATGGACCTCCTGCCCTCTCGGATAGAGGCAATTTTGACGTGAAACTGTAAACATGTTGAGGTGGATTTTGAAAATTATAGAGAGAATTTTAAAAGCTTCATCAGGGTTTCAACCGTTTTGAGAGGGATTTGGAAAGTTTCAATGGGAATGTGAAGAATTGGGATGAAAATTGGAAAATTTTAAGGGACTTTGAAAAAATTTCAACTGCAATTTTAGCAATTTTGATGTGAACTTGTAACCATGTTGAGGTGGATTTGGAAAATTCTAGAGAGAATTTTAAAAGCTTCAACAAGATTTCAACAATGTTGAGAGGGATTTGAAAAGTTTCAATGGGAATGGGAAGAATTGGGACGAAAATTGGAAAATTTTTCAGGGACTTTGAGAAAATGTCAACTGGAATTTTAGCAATTTTGACGTGAACTTGTAAACATGTTGAGGTGGATTTGGAAAATTCTATAGAGAAGTTTCAAACTTTCAACAGGATTTCAATAATGTTGAGAGGAATTTGAAAAGTTTCAATGGGAATGTGAAGAATTGGGACGAAAATTGGAAAATTTTGAAGGGACTTTGAAAACATTTCAACTGGAATTTTAGCAATTTTGACGTGAAATTGTAAACATGTTGAGGTGGATTTGGAAAAATCTAGAGAGAAGTTTCCAACTTTCAACAGGATTTCAACAATGTTGAGAGTGATTTGAAACGTTTCAATGGGAATGTGAAGAATTGGGATGAAAATTAGAAAATTTTGAAGGGACTTTGAAAAAATTTCAACTGGAATTTTAGCAATTTTGACGTGAAATTGTAAACATGTTGAGGTGGGTTTGGAAAATTCTAGAGAGAATTTTAAAAGCTTCATCAGGGTTTCAACCGTTTTCAGAGCGATTTGAAACGTTTCAATGGGAATGGGAAGAATTGGATGAAAATTGGAAAATTTTGAAGGGACTTTGAAAAAATTTCAACTGGAATTTTAGCAATTTTGACGTGAAATTGTAAACATGTTGAGGTGGATTTTGAAAATTCTAGAGAGAAGTTTCAAACTTTCAACAGGATTTCAACAATGTTGAGAGGGATTTGAAAACTTTCAATGGGAATGGGAAGAATTGGGATGAAAATTGGAAAATTTTTCAGGGACTTTGAAAAAATTTCAACTGGAATTTTAGCAATTTTGACGTGAAATTGTAAACATGTTGAGGTGGATTTGGAAAATTCTAGAGAGAATTTTAAAAGCTTCATCAGGGTTTCAACAATGTTGAGAGGGATTTGAAAAGTTTCAATGGGAATGGGAAGAATTGGGACGAAAATTGGAAAATTTTGAAGGGACTTTGAAAAAATTTCAACTGGAATTTTAGCAATTTTGACGTGAGATTGTAAACATGTTGAGGTGGATTTGGAAAATTCTAGAGAGAAGTTTCAAACTTTCAACAGGATTTCAACAATGTTGAGAGGGATTTGAAAACTTTCAATGGGAATGAGAAGAATTGGGACGAAAATTGGAAAATGTTTCAGGGACTTTGAAAAAATTTCAACTGGAATTTTAGTAATTTTGACGTGAAATTGCGAACATGTTGAGGTGGATTTGGAAAATTCTAGAGAATTTTAAAAGCTTCATCAGGGTTTCAACCGTTTTGAGAGGGATTTGAAAAGTTTCAATGGGAATAGGAAGAATTGGGACGAAAATTGGAAAATTTTGAAGGGACTTTGAAAAAATTTCAACTGGAATTTTAGCAATTTTGACGTGAAATTGCGAACATGTTGAGCTGCATTTTGAAAATTCTAGAGAGAATTTTAAAAGCTTCATCAAGGTTTCAACAATGTTGAGAGGGATTTGAAAAGTTTCAATGGGAATGGGAAGAATTGGGACGAAAATTGGAAAATTTTGAAGGGACTTTGAATAAATTTCAACTGGAATTTTAGCGATTTTTGATGTGAAATTGTGAACATGTTGAGGTGGATTTGGAAACTTCTAGAGAGAAGTTTCAAACTTTCAACAGGATTTCAACAATGTTGAGAGGGATTTGAAAAGTTTCCATGGGAATGGGAAGAATTGGGACGAAAATTGGAAAATTTTTCAGGGACTTTGAAAAAATTTCATCTGGAATTTTAGCAATTTTGACGTGAAATTGTAAACATGTTGAGGTGGATTTGGAAAATTCTAGAGAGAATTTTAAAAGCTTCATCAGGGTTTCAACCATTTTGAGAGGGATTTGAATAGTTTCAATGAGAATGTGAAGAGTTGGGAGGAAAATTGGAAAATTTTGAAGGAACTTTGAAAAAATTTCAACTAGAATTTTAGCAATTTTGACGTGAAATTGTAAACATGTTGAGGTGGATTTTGAAAATTCTAGAGAGAATTTTAAAAGCTTGTCCTGGTTTTGTTAAAAACAAATTTCTCTTTCAGTGAATTTTGCCTGTCAGCTAAAGCCTTCATATTAACTGCATTTTTCTGGAGAACCAGACACATGTTTTGGTAAACCTAGCAATGGAATGTAAACTTATTGATAAGCATGGATGGACATCTCGCGAGAGGGGTAACGAGAAACAAGTGACTAAGAAACTGACCAACTGTGTATAACATTCCATTCACGTGAATACTTCATATAAAAGTGGGAGATCACGAGGATCTCGTCCCTTTTTCTTTATGGCCGACCTTAGGAGAGGATCTGGCTGGTCGTCCCTGAGAACTGAGGCCTAGTGAGAGACTGAATCCAGCTCCGCTTGGTTGCAGAGTCTAATCCAGGACTTTGGTGGCCGGCTCTGCAGTTGCTGAGACTTTCAAGACTGGTTTTGTATATTTTGTATTATTTTCTCTATTCTTATTAGTAGCATTAGTAAACTATCTTTAATTTTTCCAACTCTCTTCTCTCTGTCCTTCTTTCCCTCCCGATCGCCTGTCCTTAGTGGGAAGGGGGGAGAGGGAGGGGCAAAACGGGGGAAGTGGGGGGGAGAGGAGGTTAACAATACATCTGCCAGGGTTTTATTGTCACCCCGCAATCTTAACCCTCGACAGATAATTGGCGCCCAACGTGGGGCAAGAGAAAGGGGTAAATTTGAAGATTTTTTGCTTTTCTACTGCTCTAACGTACCTTTCAGTTTTCTTGGCACGGTGCCAACTCATAGAGTTGTGATACTCGCGCATCTGTTTGCTTCGGACATTATTTAGTGGTATTAAGGCAAAGTGAATTACACTGATTTAAAGATGTTATGGCATAAGTTGTATCAGTTGTTTTCTACATTGTGCTCGCTGATTCCATATCTGTGTTGGGCCTTCTTTTTAAATCGAAGTATTCATTATATAACAACAAGGAACTGGGCAATGATTATGATGATACTGTGTGGTTTGTCACTGGTTTATTTCATTGTACTGCAGCCACTAATTAATTTCTACTCGCTTCTGCTTTACCTTGAAAAGCCTCCAGGAGAGATTAAAGAGCAGAACGGCTCTGTGTTTGCTAATTGGTCAAGCGAATCTTTAGAAAGGCTGACTAACAATACTTTCGTTTTTTCGCTAGGAGAGTTTGCAAATGTTTTAGAGAATTTTGAATATCCTTGGAGTTTTGATAGAACTGTGATGGTATTATCTGGTTTGCTGAATATGTGTCAGTTTGTGCTTCTGTTAAGAGAAATGGCGTTCAACAGGAGGTTTGCGTCTCTTTGTTGTCCTGAGATTTGCGGTGTGTCTTCGTAAGCTTTAGCAAAAAGAGCAAAACAGCAAAAGCTGCAGCTGCTGCCGCCCCAACCGCGGCTTCGCAGGCTGAAGGTTCTTCTGTCAAGGCCATTGCTGATAACATTACTTCTCCAGCCTTAAAGGCAACCCCCCCTTCTTCACACACTGGGCACTGTTGCTGCTGTAACCACAGTAATCACTGTGACAATCATTCAGACTCTGGAAATGAATCAAATGATGGTAAACCCATATCAGCATCAGTTGCCGGTTGTAAGAAAGTCACTAGAAAGACTACCCGTGCAGCAGATGATGGCACAGGGCCAACATCAACCCAAGGGGCATCATCATCAGGACAGGGAGGAGATGTAGTGACCACCACTCGGTCCTTTTCTCCAGGTGAGCTGAGAGATCTGCGAAAAGACTTTAGTCGTCGTGAAGGCGAAAATATTTTAACCTGGTTGCTCCGATGCTGGGACAATGGGGCAGAAACAATTGAATTGGAAGGTGGTGAAGCCAGGCAGCTGGGATCTCTGTCAAGAGATTCCACCATTGATAGGGCAATTTCAAGAGAGTCTAATGCCACTACTCTCTGGACCCGACTCCTGGCAGCTATGAAAGTAAGATTTCCCTACAAGGAAGATTGTATATCCAAGTTAGGGAAATGGAATACTATGGAGAGAGGTATTCAGTTCCTGAGAGAATTAGCTGTGCGAGAGATCATTTATTTTGGACCAAACAGCCAAGAGGGGACAGACCCAGATAGAATCAATTGTACACGACCTCTGTGGCGCAGATTTGTACAAAGTGCACCACCTGCATATGCTAAGTCATTGGCAGGAATGGTCTGGTCAGCTGGAGGTGTACAAGATATTACTGAAGTGATTGAGCAGCTCCGGAACTTTGAGGACAGCCTTGCTGGTTCTCTACGGGCTTGTGTCTCTGCTGTGGAGAAACTGTGTGAAAAATCTGATGACCGGTTTGAAAAGCTATTGCAGGAAATCAAAGAACTCAGAGAAGACACATACCATTCACGACCTGCACAAACCTATGTTTCAGCTGTTAGGAAAAGGCATTTCCAGTCTCGAGAGAGAGGACAGAGGCAGCCCACAAAAAGAGGTTCACTGTGGTTCTTCCTAAATGAGCAGGGAGAAAACATGAATAAGTGGCATGGAAGACCTACCTCAGAACTTCAGGAACGAGTACGTGAGATAAAAGGAAAAACTCCTAGAAAGGTGGCTGCTCCAGTTTACAAAAGGAGCAGAAGAGATTCTGATGCTCTTGAAGGAACCTCTAATTCACACCCAGAGACTGTGCAAAACAGAAATTAGAGGTGCCCTGCCTCCAACCAGGTGGAGGAAAGGGATAACAGAGTTTATTGGACTGTACAAATACGATGGCCTGGTACAACACACCCCCAGGAGTACAAAGCTTTAGTGGACACTGGTGCTCAGTGCACAATAATTCCTTCTAATTATAAAGGAACGCAATCCATCAATATTTTTGGAGTGACTGGGGGATCCCAGGAGCTGACTGTTGTAGAGGCTGAAATGAGCCTAACTGGAAAAAACTGGCAAAAGCATCCCATTGTGACTGGTCCAGATGCTCCGTGCATCCTTGGCATAGACTACCTCAAGAGAGGGTATTTTAAGGACCCAAAAGGGTATAGGTGGGCATTTGGTATAGCAGCTGTGGACACTGAGAAAATTGAACAGCTGTCTGATTTGCCTGGTCTTTCAGATGACCCTTCTGTTGTAGGACTGCTGATGGTTGACGATCAGCAGGTGCCAATTGCTACCACGATGGTGCATCGCCGGCAATATCGCACCAATCGAGACTCTTTGATTCCTATCCAGAAGTTGATCCGTCAATTGGAAAGCCAGGGTGTGATCAGTAAGACTCGCTCACCCTTTAACAGCCCAATCTGGCCAGTGCGTAAGTCTAGTGATGAGTGGAGACTAACTGTGGACTATCGTGGCCTGAATGAAGTTACGCCACCACTGAGTGCTGCTGTGCCTGACATGCTAGAACTGCAATTTGAACTGGAGTCAAAGGCAGCTCAGTGGTATGCTACAATTGACATTGCTAATGCATTTTTCTCTATTCCTGTAGCAGCAGAGTGCAGGCCGCAGTTTGCTTTCACCTGGAGAGGCATCCAGTACACGTGGAATCGCTTGCCCCAGGGGTGGAAACACAGTCCTACCATCTGCCATGGACTGATCCAGACCACGCTGGAGCAAGGTAAAGCTCCAGAACACTTGCAATATATTGATGACATCATCGTATGGGGCGACACAGCGAAAGAAGTCTTCGAGAAAGGTGAGAGAATAATTCAGATTCTTTTGGATGCTGGTTTTGCCATAAAACGAAGCAAGGTCAAGGGACCTGCACGAGAGATCCAGTTTTTAGGAATAAAATGGCAAGATGGCCGTCGTCAGATCCCAATGGATGTGATCAACAAAATTGCAGCAATGTCTCCACCTACTAATAAAAAGGAGACACAGACTTTCTTGGGTGTTGTAGGTTTTTGGAGAATGCATATTCCTGACTACAGCCACATTGTGAGCCCTCTCTATCGAGTGACTCGTAAAAAGAACCAGTTTGAGTGGGGCCCTGAACAACGACAGGCCTTTGAACAAATTAAGCGTGAGATAACTCATGCGGTGGCCCTTGGACCAGTTCGGACTGGACTAGATGTTAAAAATGTGCTCTACACCGCAGCCGGAGATAATGGACTTACCTGGAGCCTCTGGCAGAAAGCACCAGGAGAAACCCGAGGTCGACCGTTAGGTTTTTGGAGTCGAGGATACAAAGGATCTGAGGCCAACTATATTCCAACTGAAAAAGAGATACTAGCAGCATATGAAGGAGTTCGAGCTGCTTCAGAAGTGATCGGTACTGAAGCACAGCTCCTCCTGGCACCTCGACTGCCGGTGCTGAGCTGGATGTTCAAAGGGATGGTTCCCTCTCCACATCATGCAACTGACGTTACGTGGAGTAAATGGATTGCATTGATCACGCAACGAGCTCGAATTGGAAGTCCCAGTCGCCCAGGGATCTTAGAAGTGATTACAGACTGGCCAGAAAGCAAAGTCTTTGGGATGTCTCCAGATGAGGAGGAAGTAAAACGTGCTGAAGAAGCACCACCATATAATACACTTTCAGAGACTGATAAGCAGTATGCACTGTTCACAGATGGATCCTGTCGTCTGGTAGGAAAACATCGAAGGTGGAAAGCTGCCGTGTGGAGTCCCACACGACAAGTTACAGAAGCCACTGAAGGACAAGGTGAATCTAGTCAATTTGCAGAAGTAAAAGCCATCCAGCTGGCTTTGGACATTGCTGAACGAGAGAAGTGGCCAATACTTTATCTCTATACTGACTCATGGATGGTAGCAAATGCCTTGTGGGGGTGGCTACAGCAATGGAAGAAAAGCAACTGGCAGCGCAGAGGTAAACCCATTTGGGCTGCCACACTGTGGCAAGATATCGCTGCTCGGCTAGAGAGCCTGCCTGTGAAAGTTCGTCATGTAGATGCTCATGTGCCTAAAAGTCGAGCCACTGAGGAACATCTAAACAACCAACAAGCGGATCAAGCTGCTAAGATTAAAGTAGCTGAGGTGGACTTGGACTGGCAACATAAAGGTGAACTTTTCCTAGCTCGGTGGGCCCATGATGCTTCAGGGCATCAAGGTAGAGATGCGACATATAAATGGGCCCGCGATCGAGGGGTGGATTTAACTATGGACACTATTTCACAGGTTATTCATGAATGTGAAACTTGCGCCGAAATCAAACAAGCGAAACGGTTAAAGCCTGTATGGTATGGGGGGCGATGGTCAAAGTATAAGTATGGAGAAGCTTGGCAGATTGATTATATTACACTTCCACAAACATGTCAAGGTAAGCGTTATGTACTTACAATGGTGGAAGCAACCACTGGATGGTTGGAAACATATGCTGTACCTCATGCTACAGCCCGAAATACTATCTTGGGCCTTGAAAAGCAAGTCCTGTGGCGACATGGTACGCCAGAAAGAATTGAATCAGACAATGGTACTCATTTCAAAAACAATCTTAAAGACAATTGGGCCAAAGAACGTGGTATTGAGTGGGTATATCATATTCCATATCATGCACCAGCCTCTGGGAAAATTGAAAGGTACAATGGTTTGCTAAAAACTACACTAAAGGCACTTGGTGGTGGAACCTTTAAAAACTGGGATTCACATTTAGCAAAAGCCACTTGGTTGGTCAACACCAGGGGATCAACCAATCGAGCCGGGCCTGCCCAATCAGAAATTCTACGGACTGTAGAAGGAGATAAAGTCCCTGTAGTACACATGAAAAACATGTTAGGAAAGGCAGTCTGGGTTACTCCTGCCTCAGGCAAAGGCAAGCCCATTCGTGGGATTGTTTTTGCCCAGGGACCTGGCAGCACCTGGTGGGTGATGCTTAAGGATGGAGAAGTTCAGTGTGTACCTCAAGGGGACTTGAGTTTAGGTGAAAATATTCAATACTGAACTGCATGATGTGAATTGCCGTGCTAACAGTATTTAATAAGTGTCTTTCAGATCAAGACAGTGATGATGAAACCAGAGCTAGCTTCTTCGAGTGGCGCCTGACAAATTCCTCGAAGTTGATGTTTTTAACCCACAAACAGTGGTCATGAGGTGCACTTGTACCATTTTTTCCTGCCCTGGGAGACTGTTGTGACAAAATGAACTTAATGAACCTTTTCAAAGGATGGTCCACTGATTAATTACTCCTGTGTATATATGTATATATATATATATATAGTAGTAGTGATTAATTAGATTGTATTGATAGATTGTATTGATAAGGTTTAAGTATTCAGTGAATGGCATATTATAAGGGGTGGAATGTCCTGGTTTTGTTAAAAACAAGTTTCTCTTTCAGTGAATTTTGCCTGTCAGCTAAAGCCTTCATATTAACTGCATTTTTCTGGAGAACCAGACACTTGTTTTGGTAAACCTAGCAATGGAATGCAAACTTATTGATAAGCATGGATGGACATCTCGCGAGAGGGGTAACGAGAAACAAGTGACTAAGAAACTGACCAACTGTGTATAACATTCCATTCACGTGAATACTTCATATAAAAGTGGGAGATCACGAGGATCTCGTCCCTTTTTCTTTATGGCCGACCTTAGGAGAGGATCTGGCTGGTCGTCCCTGAGAACTGAGGCCTAGTGAGAGACTGAATCCAGCTCCGCTTGGTTGCAGAGTCTAATCCAGGACTTTGGTGGCCGGCTCTGCAGTTGCTGAGACTTTCAAGACTGGTTTTGTATATTTTGTATTATTTTCTCTATTCTTATTAGTAGCATTAGTAAACTATCTTTAATTTTTCCAACTCTCTTCTCTCTGTCCTTCTTTCCCTCCCGATCGCCTGTCCTTAGTGGGAAGGGGGGAGAGGGAGGGGCAAAACGGGGGAAGTGGGGGGGAGAGGAGGTTAACAATACATCTGCCAGGGTTTTATTGTCACCCCGCAATCTTAACACTCGACAAAGCTTTATCAGGATTTCAACAATGTTGAGAGGGATTTGAAAAGTTTCAATGGGAATGTGAAGAATTGCGACAAAAAATAGGAAATTTTTCAGGGACTTTGAATAAATTTCAACTGGAATTTTAGGAATTTTGACGTGAAATTGTAAACATGTTGAGGTGGATTTGGAAAATTCTAGAGAGAATTTTAAAAGCTTCATCTAGGATTCAACAATGTTGAGAGGGATTTGAGAAGTTTCAATGGTAATGTGAAGAATTGGGACGAAAATTGGAAAATTTTGAAGGGACTTCGAAAAAATTTCAACTGGAATTTTAGCAATTTTGACGTGAAATTGTAAACATGTTGAGGTGGATTTGGAAAATTCTAGAGAGAATTTGAAAAGCTTCAATAGGATTTCAACATTTTTGTGAGGGATTTGAAAAGTTTCAATGGGAATGGGAAGAATTGGGACAAAAATTGGAAGATTTTTCAGGGACTTTGAAAAAATTTCAACTGGAATTTTAGCAATTTTTATGTGAAATTTTAAACATGTTGAAGTGGATGTTGAAAATTTAGAGAGAATTTTAAAAGCTTACCCAGAATTTCAACAATGTTGAGAGGGATTTGAAAAGTTTCAATGGGAATGTGAAGAATTGGGACGAAAATTGGAAAATTTTGAAGGGACTTTGAAAAAATTTCAACTGGAATTTTAGCAATTTTGACGTGAAATTGTAAACATGTGGACGTGGATTTCGAAAATTCTAGAGAGAAGTTTCAAACTTTCAACAGGATTTCAACAATGTTGAGAGGGATTTGAAAGTTTCATTGGGAATGTTAAGAATTGGGTCGAAAATTAGAAAATTTTGAAGGGACTTTGAAAAAATTTCAACTGGAATTTTAGCAATTTTGACGTGAAATTGTGAACATGTTGAGGTGGATTTGGAAAATTCTAGAGAGAATTTTAAAAGCTTCATCTAGGTTTCAACAATGTTGAGAGGGATTTGAGAAGTTTCAATGGTAATGTGAAGAATTGGGACGAAAATTGGAAAATTTTGAAGGGACTTTGAAAAAATTTCAACTGGAATTTTAGCAATTTTGACGTGAAATTGTAAACATGTTGAGGTGGATTTGGAAAATTCTAGAGAGAGGTTTCAAACTTTCAGCATAATTTCAACAATTTTGAGAGGGATTTGAAAAGTTTCAATGGGAATGGGAAGAATTGGGACGAAAACTGGAAAATTTTTCAGGGACTTTGAAAAAATTTCAACTGGAATTTTAGCAATTTTGACGTGAAATTGTAAACATGTTGAGGTGGATTTGGAAAAATCTAGAGAGAAGTTGCATACTTTCAACAGGATTTCAACAATGTTGAGAGGGATTTGAAAACTTTCAATGGGAATGGGAAGAATTGGGACGAAAATTGGAAGATTTTTCAGGGACTTTGAAAAAATTTCAACTGGAATTTTAGCAATTTTGACGTGAAATTGTAAACATGTTGAGGTAGATTTGGAAAATTCTAGAGAGAGTTTTAAAAGCTTCATCAGGATTTCAACAATGTTGAGAGGGATTTGAAAAGTTTCAATGGGAATGGGAAGAATTGGGATGAAAATTGGAAAATTTTTCAGGGACTTTGAAAAAATTTCAACTGGAATTTTAGCAATTTTGACGTGAAATTGTAAACATGTTGAGGTGGATTTGGAAAATTCTATAGAGAATTTTAAAAGCTTCAACAGGATTTCAACAATGTTGAGAGGGATTTGAAAAGTTTCAATGGGAGTGTTAAGAATTGGGTCGAAAATTGGAAAATTTTGAAGGGACTTTGAAAAAATTTCAACTGGAATTTTAGCAATGCTGACGTGAAATTGTAAACATGTTGAGGTGGATTTGGAAAATTCTAGAGAGAATTTTAAAAGCTTCATCAGGGTTTCAACCGTTTTGAGAGGGATTTGAAACGTTTCAATGGAAATAGGAAGAATTGGGACGAAAATTGGAAAATTTTGAAGGGACTTTGAAAACATTTCAACTGGAATTTTAGCAATTTTGACGTGAAATTGTAAACATGTTGAGGTGGATTTGGAAAATTCTAGAGAGAATTTTAAAAGCTTCAACAGGATTTCAACAATGTTGAGAGGGATTTGAAAAGTTTCAATGGGAATGTGAATAATTGGGACAAAAATTGGAAAATTTTTCAGGGACTTTGAAAAAAATTCAACTGGAATTTTAGCAATTTTGACGTGAAATTGTAAACATGTTGAGGTGGATTTGGAAAATTCTATAGAGAATTTTAAAAGCTTCAACAGGATTTCAACCATGTTGAGAGGGATTTGTAAACTTTCATGGGAATGTTAAGAATTAGAGCGAAAATTAGAAAATTTTGAAGGGACTTTGAAAAAATTTCAACTGGAATTTTAGCAATTTTGACGTGAAATTGTAAACATGTTGAGGTGGATTTGGAAAATTCTAGAGAGAGTTTTAAAAGCTTCATCAGGATTTCAACAATGTTGAGAGGGATTTGAAAAGTTTCAATGGGAATGGGAAGAATTGGGACAAAAATTGGAAGATTTTTCAGAGACTTTGAAAAAATTTCAACTGGAATTTTAGCAATTTTGATGTGAAATTGTAAACATGTTGAGGTGGATTTGGAAAATTCTAGAGAGAGTTTTAAAAGCTTCATCAGGATTTCAACAATGTTGAGAGATGGATTTTCTTCAAATGGAAGAAAAGCAACTGGCAGTGCAGAGGCAAACCCATTTGGGCTGCCACGCTGTGGCAAGACATTGCTGCTCGGCTAGAGAGCCTGCCTGTGAGAGTTCGGCATGTGGATGCTCATGTGCCTAAAAGTCGAGCCACCGAGGAACATCTAAACAACCAACAAGCGGATCAAGCTGCTAAGATTAAAGTAGCTGAAGTGGACTTGGACTGGCAACATAAAGGTGAACTTTTCCTAGCTCGGTGGGCGCATGATGCTTCAGGGCATCAAGGTAGAGATGCGACATATAAATGGGCTCGCGATCGAAGGGTGGATTTAACTATGGACACTATTTCATAGGTTATTCATGAATGTGAAACTTGCGCCGAAATCGAACAAGCGAAACGGTTCAAGCCTGTATGGTATGGGGGCGATGGTTAAAGTATAAGGATGGAGAAGCTTGGCAGATTGATTATATTACACTTCCACAAACACGTCAAGGTAAGCGTTATGTACTTACAATGGTGGAAGCAACCACTGGATGGTTGGAAACATATGCTGTACCTCATGCTACAGCCCGAAATACTATCTTGGGCCTTGAAAAGCAAGTCCTGTGGCGACACGGTACGCCAGAAAGAATTGAATCAGACAATGGTACTCATTTCAAAAACAATCTTAAAGACAATTGGGCCAAAGAACGTGGTATTGAGTGGGTATATCATATTCCATATCATGCACCAGCCTCTGGGAAAATTGAAAGGTACAATGGTTTGCTAAAAACTACACTAAAGGCACTTGGTGGTGGAACCTTTAAAAACTGGGATTCACATTTAGCAAAAGCCACTTGGTTGGTCAACACCAGGGGATCAACCAATCGAGCCGGGCCTGCCCAATCAGAAATTCTACGGACTGTAGAAGGAGATAAAGTCCCTGTAGTACACATGACAAACATGTCAGGAAAGGCAGTCTGGGTTCCTCCTGCCTCAGGCAAATCAAGCCCATTCGTGGGATTGTTTTTGCCCAGGGACCTGGCAGCACCTGGTGGGTGATGCTTAAGGATGGAGAAGTTCGGTGTGTACCTCAAGGGGATTTGAGTTTAGGTGAAAATATTCAATACTGAACTGCAGGATGTGAATTGCCATACTAACAGTATTTAATAAGTGTCTTTCAGATCAAAACAGTGATGATGAAACCAGAGCCAGCTTCTTCGAGTGGCGCCTGACAAATTCTTCGAAGTTGATGTCTTTAACCCACAAACAGTGGTCATGAGATGCACTTGTACCATTTTTCCTGCCCTGGGAGACTGTTGTGACAAAATGAACTTAATGAACGTTTCAAAGGATGGTCCACTGATTAATTACTCCTGTGTATATATGTACATATGTATATGTATATATAGTAGTAGTGATTAATTAGATGGTGTTGATAGATTGTATTGATAAGGTTTAAGTATTCAGTGAATGGCATGTTATAAGGGGTGGAATGTCCTGGTTTTGTTAAAAACAAGTTTCTCTTTCAGTGAATTTCGCCTGTCAGCTAAAGCTTCATATTAACTGCATTTTCCTGGAGAACCAGACCCATGTTTTGGTAAACCTAGCAATGGAATGCAAACTTATTGATAAGCATGGATGGACATCTCGCGAGAGGGGCGATGAGAAACAAGTGACCAAGAAACTGACCAACTGTGTGTAACATTCCATTCACGTGAATACTTCATATAAAAGTGGGAGACCACGAGGATCTCGTCCCTTTTCCTTATGGCTGACATTAGGAGAGGACCTTGCGAGTCGTCCCTGCGAACTGAGGCCAGTGAGAGACTGAATCCAGCTCCGGTGGCTGCAGAGTCCAGTCCAGGACTTTGGGTGCCAGCTCTGCAGTTGCTGAGACTTTCAAGATTGGTTCTGTATATTTTGTATTATATTCTCTATTCTTATTAGTAGCATTAGTAAAACATCCTTAATTTTTCCAACTCTCTTCTCTCTGTCCTTCTTTCCCTCCCGATCGCCTGTGGTGAGTGGGAAGGGGGGAGAGGGAGGGGCAAAAAGGGGGAAGTTGGGGGGAGAGGGGGTTAACAATATCTCTGCCAGGGTTTTATTGTCACCCCGCAATCTAAACCCTCGACAGGGACTTTGAAAAAATTTCAACTGGAATTTTAATAATTTTGATGTGAAATTGTAAACATGTGGACATGGATTTTGAAAACTCTAGAGAGAATTTTAAAAAGCTTCAACAGGATTTCAGCCATTTTGAGAGGGATTTGAAAAGGTTCAATGGGAATGTGAGGAATTCGGACGAAAATTGGAAAGTTTTTCAGGGACTTGGAAAAAATTTCAACAGGAAGTTTAGCAATTTTGATATGAAATTGTAAACATGTTGAGGTGGATTTGGAAAATTCTAGAGAGAAGTTTCAAACTTTCAACAGGATTTCAACAATGTTGAGAGGGATTTGAATATTTTCAGTGGGAATGGGAAGAATTCGGACGAAAATTGGAAAGTTTTTCAGGGACTTTGAAAAAATTTCAGCTGGAATTTTAGCCATTTTTTGACGTGAAATTGTAAACATGTTGAAGTGGATTTTGAAAATTCTAGAGAGAATTTTAAAAGCTTCAACAGGATTTCAACAATGTTGAGAGGGATTTGAAAAGTTTCAATGGGAATGGGAAGAATTGGGACGAAAATTGGAAAATTTTTCAGGGACTTTGAAAAAATTTCAACAGGAAGTTTAGCAATTTTGACGGGAAATTGTAAACATGTGGACATGGATTTTGAAAATTCTAGAGAGAATTTAAAAATCTTTATCAGGGTTTCAACAATGTTGAGAGGGATTTGAAAAGTTTCAATGGGAATGTGAAGAATTGGGACGAAAATTGGAAAGTTTTTTAGGGACCTTTGCGGGAAAATGCAGCGTGTCTGTGAAATCCTTGACCGAAAGTATGGGTGTAGAGGTCAGCCTTGCGATATTAAGATTTACCTTTGAAAAGGAGGGAGTAAAGGAGTATACGGAGAGAGGAGAGATGTAGGAGAAAAGGGGATAGAAGAATAACATGGATGATAGAAAAATTAACCAATGATGTGTTAGTACTGTAACTTGTAACTATAGGGAAAAGACACATGAACTGGTATAATTGTATAATATGCACTTGTAGCAATAAATGGCACCTATAACTTTCATCTTTGCATGTCGTTACTCCGTCTCAACAGCGACAATTTCATCGGGATTTCCAAAATTTGGCAGGGAATTCCAAATATGTCAACATTGATTTTAAGAATCTCCACTGGAGTTTTAGAGAATTTGACGTGAAAGTGTCACTATTTTGTCGGGGATTTGGAAAATTTCCGGAGCATTTCAAAAGTTTCACTGGGATTTCCAAAATTTTGAATATATCTCGAAACTTGTCAACATTGATTTTATGATTCTCAAAAGGACTTTTAGAGATTTTGACGTGAAAGTGTCAAAATCGTGTCGGGGAATTGCAAAACTTTGCGAGAATGTCAAAAGTATTCCCGGGATTTCCAAAATGTTGGAAAAAACTCTGAACATGTCAACAGTGATTTTATGATTCTCAAATGGAGTTTTAGAAATTTTGACGTGAAAGTGTCACAATTTTTTTGAGATTTGAAAAATTTCTTAGCATTTCAAAAGTTTCACCGGGATTTCTAAAAATTTGCAGGGAACTCCGAACATGTCAACATTGATTTTAAGAATCTCCACTGGAGTTTTAGAGGGGGTTTGGAAAACTTTTCAAGAATGTCAAAAGTTTCCCCGGGATTTCCACGATGTTGGAAAAAACTCTGAACGTCTGAAGTTTTAGAGATTCTGACGTGAAAGTGTCACAATTTTCTTGGGGTTTCGGAATATTTTCTGAAAATTTCAACTGTTTCACCGGGATTTCCAAAATGTTGAAAAATACCTCGAAACATGTCAACATTATTTTTATGATTCTCAAAAGGAGCTTTAGAGATTTTGACATGAAAGTATCAAAACCTTATCGGAGATTTGGAAAACTTTGCGAGAATGTCAGAAGTTTCACCGGGATTTCCAAATGGTCGAAAAGAACTCGAAACATGTCAACATTGATTTTATGATTCTCAACTGGAGTTTTAGAGATTTTGGCGTGAAAGTATCAAAATCTTGTCGGCGATATGAAACTTTGCGAGAATGGCAAAAGTTTCCCCGGGATATCCAAAACGGTGGAAAAAACTCTAAACATGTCAACAGTGATTTTATGATTGTCAACTGGAGTTTTAGAGATTCTGACGTGAAAGTGTCACAATTTTCTCGGGGTTTTTGAATATTTTCTGAAAATTTCAAATGTTTCATCGGAATTTCAAAAATGTTGAAAAAAACCTCGAAGCATGTCAACATTGACTTTATGTTTCTCAACTGGAGTTTCAGAGATTTTGACGTGAAAGTGTCAAAACCTTGTCGGCGATTTGAAACTTTGCGAGAATGTCAAAAGTTTCCTCGGGATATCCAAAATGGTAAAAAAAACTCTAAACATGTCAACAGTGATTTTATGATTCTCAACTGGAGATTTAGAGATTCTGACGTGAAAGTGTCACAATTTTCTCGGGGTTTTGGAATATTTACTAAAAATTTCAAATGTTTCCCGGAGTTTCCAAAATGTTGAAAAAAACCTCTAAACATGTCATCATTGATTTTATGTTTCTCAACTGGAGTTTAGAGATTTTGACGTGAAAGTGTTAAAATCTTGTCGGCGATTTGAAACTTTGCGAGAATGTCAAATGTTTCCCCGGGATTTCCAAAATGTTGAAAAATACCTCGAAACATGTCAACATTGGTTTTATGTTTCTCAACTGGAGTTTTAGAGATTTTGACGTGAAAGTGTTAAAATCTTGTCGGCGATTTGAAACTTTGCGAGAATGTCAAATGTTTCCCCGGGATTTCCAAAATGTTGAAAAATACGTCGACACATGTCAACATTGGTTTTATAATTCTCAACTGGAGTTTTAGAGATTTTGACGTGAAAGTGTCAAAACCTTGTCGGGGATTTGGGAAACTTTGCGAGAATGTCAAAAGTTTCACCGGGATTACCAGAATGTTGAAAAATACCTCGAAATATGTCAACATTGATTTTATGATTCTCAAAAGGAGTTTTAGAGATTTTGACGTGAAAGTGTCACAATTTTCTCGGGGTTTTGGAATATTTTCTGAAAATTTCAAATGTTTCCCCGGGATTTCCAAAATGTTGAAAAAAACCTCGAAGCATGTCAACCTTGATTTTATGTTTCTCAAAAGGAGTTTCAGAGATTTTGACGTGAAAGTTTCAAAGTCTTGTCGGGGATTTGGAAAACTTTGCGAGAATGTCAAATGTTTCCCCGGGATTTATAAAATGTTGAAAAATACCTCGAAACATGTCAACATTGATTTTATGATTCTCAAAAGGAGTTTCAGAGATTTCGACGTGAAAGTATTAAAATCTTGTCGGCGATATGAAACTTTGCGAGAATGTCAAAAGTTTACCCGGGATATCCAAAACGGTGGGAAAAAGTCTAAACATGTCAACAGTGATTTTTTGATTCTCAACTGGAGTTTTAGAGATTTTGACGTGAAAGAGTCAAAACCTTGTCGGGGATTTGGAAAACTTTGAGAGATGTCAGAAGTTTCACCGGTATTTCCAAATGGTCGAAAAGAACTCGAAACATGTCAACATTGATTTTATGTTTCTCAAAAGGAGTTTTAGAGATTTTGACGTGAAAGTGTCACAATTTTCTCGGGGTATTGCAATATTTTCTGAAAATTTCAAATGTTTCCCCGGAATTTCCAAAATGTTGAAAAAAACCTCGAAGCATGTCAACATTCTTTTTATGATTCTCAAAAGGAGCTTTAGAGATTTTGACATGAAAGGATCAAAACCTTATCGGAGATTTGGAAAACTTTGCGAGAATGTCAGAAGTTTCACCGGGATTTCCAAATGGTCAAAAAGAACTCGAAACATGTCAACATTGATTTTATGATTCTCAACTGGAGTTTTAGAGATTTTGGCGTGAAAGTATCGAAATCTTGTCGGCGATATGAAACTTTGCGAGAATGGCAAAAGTTTCCGCGGGATATCCAAAACGGTGCAAAAAACTCTAAACATGTCAACAGTGATTTTATGATTGTCAACTGGAGTTTTAGAGATTCTGACGTGAAAGTGTCACAATTTTCTCGGGGTTTTGTAATATTTTCTGAAAATTTCAAATGTTTCCCCGGAATTTCAAAAATGTTGAAAAAAACCTCGAAGCATGTCAACATTGATTTTATGTTTCTCAAAAGGAGTTTCAGAGATTTTGACGTGAAAGTGTCAAAACCTTGTCGGCGATTTGAAACTTTGCGAGAATGTCAAAAGTTTCCTCGGGATATCCAAAGTGGTAAAAAAAAACTCTAAACATGTCAACATTGATTTTATGATTCTCAACTGGAGTTTTAGAGATTTTGACGTGAAAGTGTTAAAATCTTGTCGGCGGTTTGAAACTTTGCGAGAATGTCAAATGTTTCCCCGGGATTTACAAAATGTTGAAAAATACGTCGAAACATGTCAACATTGATTTTATGATTCTCAACTGGAGTTTTAGAGATTTTGACGTGAAAGTGTCAAAACCTTGTCGGGGATTTGGAAAACTTTGCGAGAATGTCAAAAGTTTCCCAGGGATTTCCAAAATGTTGAAAAATACCTCGAAACATGTCAACATTGATTTTATGATTCTCAACTGGAGTTTCAGAGATTTTGACGTGAAAGTGTCAAAACCTTGTCGGCGATTTGAAACTTTGCGAGAATGTCAAATGTTTCCCCGGGATTTCCAAAATGTTGAAAAATACCTCGAAACATGTCAACATTGGTTTTATGTTTCTCAACTGGATCTTTAGAGATTTTGACGTGAAAGTGTCAAAACCTTGTTGGGGATTTGGAAAACTTTGCGAGAATGTCAGAAGTTTCACCGGGATTTCCAAATGGTCGAAAAGAACTCGAAACATGTCAACATTGATTTTATGATTCTCAACTGGAGTTTTAGAGATTTTGGCGTGAAAGTATCAAAATCTTGTCGGCGATATGAAACTTTGCGAGAATGGCAAAAGTTTCCCCGGGATATCCAAAACGGTGGAAAAAACTCTAAACATGTCAACAGTGATTTTATGATTGTCAACTGGAGTTTTAGAGATTCTGACGTGAAAGTGTCACAATTTTCTCGGGGTTTTGGAATATTTACTAAAAATTTCTAATGTTTCCCGGGGTTTCCAAAATGTTGAAAAAAACCTCTAAACATGTCAACATTGATTTTATGTTTCTCAACTGGAGTTTTAGAGATTTTGACGTGAAAGTGTTAAAATCTTGTCGGCGATTTGAAACTTTGCGAGAATGTCAAATGTTTCCCCGGGATTTCCAAAATGTTGAAAAATACGTCGACACATGTCAACATTGATTTTATGATTCTCAACTGGAGTTCCAGAGATTTTGACGTGAAAGTGTCAAAACCTTGTCGGGGATTTGGGAAACTTTGCGAGAATGTCAAATGTTTCCCCGGGATTTCCAAAATGTTGAAAAATACGTCGACACATGTCAACATTGATTTTATGATTCTCAACTGGAGTTCCAGAGATTTTGACGTGAAAGTGTCAAAACCTTGTCGGGGATTTGGGAAACTTTGCGAGAATGTCAAAAGTTTCACCGGGATTACCAGAATGTTGAAAAATACCTCGAAACATGTCAACATTGATTTTATGATTCTCAAAAGGAGTTTTAGAGATTTTGACGTGAAAGTGTCACAATTTTCTCGGGGTATTGCAATATTTTCTGAAAATTTCAAATGTTTCCCCGGAATTTCCAAAATGTTGAAAAAAACCTCGAAACATGTCAACATTATTTTTATGATTCTCAAAAGGAGCTTTAGAGATTTTGACATGAAAGGATCAAAACCTTATCGGAGATTTGGAAAACTTTGCGAGAATGTCAGAAGTTTCACCGGGATTTCCAAATGGTCGAAAAGAACTCGAAACATGTCAACATTGATTTTATGATTCTCAACTGGAGTTTTAGAGATTTTGGCGTGAAAGTATCAAAATCTTGTCGGCGATATGAAACTTTGCGAGAATGGCAAAAGTTTCCCCGGGATATCCAAAACGGTGGAAAAAAACTCTAAACATGTCAACAGTGATTTTATGATTGTCAACTGGAGTTTTAGAGATTCTGACGTGAAAGTGTCACAATTTTCTCGGGGTTTTGTAATATTTTCTGAAAATTTCAAATGTTTCCCCGGAATTTCAAAAATGTTGAAAAAAACCTCGAAGCATGTCAACATTGATTTTATGTTTCTCAAAAGGAGTTTCAGAGATTTTGACGTGAAAGTGTCAAAACCTTGTCGGCGATTTGAAACTTTGCGAGAATGTCAAAAGTTTCCCCGGAATTTACGAAATGTTGAAAAATACGTCGAAACATGTCAACATTGATTTTATGATTCTCAACTGGAGTTTTAGAGATTTTGACGTGAAAGTGTCAAAACCTTGTCAGGGATTTGGAAAACTTTGCGAGAATGTCAAAAGTTTCACCGGGATTTCCAGAATGTTGAAAAAAACCTCGAAACATGTCAACATTGATTTTATGTTTCTCAAAAGGAGTTTTAGAGATTTTGACGTGAAAGTGTCACAATTTTCTCGGGGTTTTGGAATATTTTCTGAAAATTTCAAATGTTTCCCCGGAATTTCAAAAATGTTGAAAAAAACCTCGAAGCATGTCAACATTGACTTTATGTTTCTCAAAAGGAGTTACAGAGATTTTGACGTGAAAGTTTCAAAGTCTTGTCGGGGATTTGGAAAACTTTGCCAGAATGTCAAAAGTTTCCCAGGGATTTCCAAATGTTGAAAAATACCTCGAAACATGTCAACATTGATTTTATGATTCTCAACTGGAGTTTCAGAGATTTTGACGTGAAAGTGTCAAAACCTTGTCGGCGATTTGAAACTTTGCGAGAATGTCAAATGTTTCCCCGGGATTTCCAAAATGTTGAAAAATACCTCGAAACATGTCAACATTGGTTTTATGTTTCTCAACTGGAGCTTTAGAGATTTTGACGTGAAAGTGTCAAAACCTTGTTGGGGATTTGGAAAACTTTGCGAGAATGTCAGAAGTTTCACCGGGATTTCCAAATGGTCGAAAAGAACTCGAAACATGTCAACATTGATTTTATGATTCTCAACTGGAGTTTTAGAGATTTTGGCGTGAAAGTATCAAAATCTTGTCGGCGATATGAAACTTTGCGAGAATGGCAAAAGTTTCCCCGGGATATCCAAAACGGTGGAAAAAACTCTAAACATGTCAACAGTGATTTTATGATTGTCAACTGGAGTTTTAGAGATTCTGACGTGAAAGTGTCACAATTTTCTCGGGGTTTTGGAATATTTACTAAAAATTTCAAATGTTTCCCGGGGTTTCCAAAATGTTGAAAAAAACCTCTAAACATGTCAACATTGATTTTATGTTTCTCAACTGGAGTTTAGAGATTTTGACGTGAAAGTGTTAAAATCTTGTCGGCGATTTGAAACTTTGCGAGAATGTCAAATGTTTCCCCGGGATTTCCAAAATGTTGAAAAATACGTCGACACATGTCAACATTGATTTTATGATTCTCAACTGGAGTTCCAGAGATTTTGACGTGAAAGTGTCAAAACCTTGTCGGGGATTTGGGAAACTTTGCGAGAATGTCAAAAGTTTCACCGGGATTACCAGAATGTTGAAAAATACCTCGAAATATGTCAACATTGATTTTATGATTCTCAAAAGGAGTTTTAGAGATTTTGACGTGAAAGTGTCACAATTTTCTCGGGGTTTTGGAATATTTTCTGAAAATTTCAAATGTTTCCCCGGGATTTCCAAAATGTTGAAAAAAACCTCGAAGCATGTCAACCTTGATTTTATGTTTCTCCAAAGAAGTTTTAGAGATTTTGACGTGAAAGTTTCAAAGTCTTGTCGGGGATTTGGAAAACTTTGCGAGAATGTCAAATGTTTCCCCGGGATTTATAAAATGTTGAAAAATACCTCGAAACATGTCAACATTGATTTTATGATTCTCAAAAGGAGTTTCAGAGATTTTGACGTGAAAGTGTCAAAATCTTGTCGGCGATTTGAAACTTTGCGAGAATGTCAAAAGTTTCCCAGGGATTTCCAAAATGTTGGAAAATATCTCGAAACATGTCAACATTGATTTTATGATTCTCAAAAGGAGTTTTAGAGATTTCGACGTGAAAGTATTAAAATCTTGTCGGCGATATGAAACTTTGCGAGAATGTCAAAAGTTTACCCGGGATATCCAAAACGGTGGGAAAAAGTCTAAACATGTCAACAGTGATTTTTTGATTCTCAACTGGAGTTTTAGAGATTTTGACGTGAAAGAGTCAAAACCTTTTCGGGGATTTGGAAAACTTTGAGAGATGTCAGAAGTTTCACCGGTATTTCCAAATGGTCGAAAAGAACTCGAAACATGTCAACATTGATTTTATGTTTCTCAAAAGGAGTTTTAGAGATTTTGACGTGAAAGTGTCACAATTTTCTCGGGGTTTTGGAATATTTTCTAAAAATTTCAAATGTTTCCCCGGGATTTCCAAAATGTTGAAAAAAAACTCGAAACATGTCAACATTGATTTTATATTTTTCAAAAGGAGTTTTAGAGATGTTGACGTGAAAGTTTCAAAGTCTTGTCGGGGATTTGGAAAACTTTGCGAGAATGTCAAATGTTTCCCCGGGATTTATAAAATGTTGAAAAATACCTCGAAACATGTCAACATTGATTTTATGATTCTCAAAAGGAGTTTTAGAGATTTTGACGTGAAAGTGTCACAATTTTCTCGGGGTATTGCAATATTTTCTGAAAATTTCAAATGTTTCCCCGGAATTTCCAAAATGTTGAAAAAAACCTCGAAACATGTCAACATTATTTTTATGATTCTCAAAAGGAGCTTTAGAGATTTTGACATGAAAGGATCAAAACCTTATCGGAGATTTGGAAAACTTTGCGAGAATGTCAGAAGTTTCACCGGGATTTCCAAATGGTCGAAAAGAACTCGAAACATGTCAACATTGATTTTATGATTCTCAACTGGAGTTTTAGAGATTTTGGCGTGAAAGTATCGAAATCTTGTCGGCGATATGAAACTTTGCGAGAATGGCAAAAGTTTCCCCGGGATATCCAAAACGGTGGAAAAAAACTCTAAACATGTCAACAGTGATTTTATGATTGTCAACTGGAGTTTTAGAGATTCTGACGTGAAAGTGTCACAATTTTCTCGGGGTTTTGGAATATTTTCTGAAAATTTCAAATGTTTCCCCGGAATTTCAAAAATGTTGAAAAAAACCTCGAAGCATGTCAACATTGACTTTATGTTTCTCAAAAGGAGTTTCAGAGATTTTGACGAGAAAGTGTCAAAACCTTGTCGGCGGTTTGAAACTTTGCGAGAATGTCAAATGTTTCCCCGGGATTTACAAAATGTTGAAAAATACGTCGAAACATGTCAACATTGATTTTATGATTCTCAACTGGAGTTTTAGAGATTTTGACGTGAAAGTGTCAAAACCTTGTCGGGGATTTGGAAAACTTTGCGAGAATGTCAAAAGTTTCACCGGGATTACCAGAATGTTGAAAAAAACCTCGAAACATGTCAACATTGATTTTATGTTTCTCAAAAGGAGTTTTAGAGATTTTGACGTGAAAGTTTCAACGTCTTGTCGGGGATTTGGAAAACTTTGCCAGAATGTCAAAAGTTTCCCAGGGATTTCCAAAATGTTGAAAAATACCTCGAAACATATCAACATTGGTTTTATGTTTCTCAACTGGAGTTTTAGAGATTTTGACGTGAAAGTGTCAAAACCTTGTTGGGGATTTGGAAAACTTTGCGAGAATGTCAGAAGTTTCACCGGGATTTCCAAATGGTCGAAAAGAACTCGAAACATGTCAACATTGATTTTATGATTCTCAACTGGAGTTTTAGAGATTTTGGCGTGAAAGTATCAAAATCTTGTCGGCGATATGAAACTTTGCGAGAATGGCAAAAGTTTCCCCGGGATATCCAAAACGGTGGAAAAAACTCTAAACATGTCAACAGTGATTTTATGATTGTCAACTGGAGTTTTAGAGATTCTGACGTGAAAGTGTCACAATTTTCTCGGGGTTTTGGAATATTTACTAAAAATTTCAAATGTTTCCCGGGGTTTCCAAAATGTTGAAAAAAACCTCTAAACATGTCAACATTGATTTTATGTTTCTCAACTGGAGTTTTAGAGATTTTGACGTGAAAGTGTTAAAATCTTGTCGGCGATTTGAAACTTTGCGAGAATGTCAAATGTTTCCCCAGGATTTCCAAAATGTTGAAAAATACCTCGAAACATGTCAACATTGGTTTTATGTTTCTCAACTGGAGTTTTAGAGATTTTGACGTCAAAGTGTTAAAATCTTGTCGGCGATTTGAAACTTTGCGAGAATGTCAAATGTTTCCCCGGGATTTCCAAAATGTTGAAAAATACGTCGACACATGTCAACATTGATTTTATGATTCTCAACTGGAGTTCCAGAGATTTTGACGTGAAAGTGTCAAAACCTTGTCGGGGATTTGGGAAACTTTGCGAGAATGTCAAAAGTTTCACCGGGATTACCAGAATGTTGAAAAATACCTCGAAATATGTCAACATTGATTTTATGATTCTCAAAAGGAGTTTTAGAGATTTTGACGTGAAAGTGTCACAATTTTCTCGGGGTTTTGGAATATTTTCTGAAAATTTCAAATGTTTCCCCGGGATTTCCAAAATGTTGAAAAAAACCTCGAAGCATGTCAACCTTGATTTTATGTTTCTCCAAAGAAGTTTTAGAGATTTTGACGTGAAAGTTTCAAAGTCTTGTCGGGGATTTGGAAAACTTTGCGAGAATGTCAAATGTTTCCCCGGGATTTATAAAATGTTGAAAAATACCTCGAAACATGTCAACATTGATTTTATGATTCTCAAAAGGAGTTTCAGAGATTTTGACGTGAAAGTGTCAAAATCTTGTCGGCGATTTGAAACTTTGCGAGAATGTCAAAAGTTTCCCAGGGATTTCCAAAATGTTGGAAAATATCTCGAAACATGTCAACATTGATTTTATGATTCTCAAAAGGAGTTTTAGAGATTTCGACGTGAAAGTATTAAAATCTTGTCGGCGATATGAAACTTTGCGAGAATGTCAAAAGTTTACCCGGGATATCCAAAACGGTGGGAAAAAGTCTAAACATGTCAACAGTGATTTTTTGATTCTCAACTGGAGTTTTAGAGATTTTGACGTGAAAGAGTCAAAACCTTTTCGGGGATTTGGAAAACTTTGAGAGATGTCAGAAGTTTCACCGGTATTTCCAAATGGTCGAAAAGAACTCGAAACATGTCAACATTGATTTTATGTTTCTCAAAAGGAGTTTTAGAGATTTTGACGTGAAAGTGTCACAATTTTCTCGGGGTTTTGGAATATTTTCTAAAAATTTCAAATGTTTCCCCGGGATTTCCAAAATGTTGAAAAAAAACTCGAAACATGTCAACATTGATTTTATATTTTTCAAAAGGAGTTTTAGAGATGTTGACGTGAAAGTTTCAAAGTCTTGTCGGGGATTTGGAAAACTTTGCGAGAATGTCAAATGTTTCCCCGGGATTTATAAAATGTTGAAAAATACCTCGAAACATGTCAACATTGATTTTATGATTCTCAAAAGGAGTTTTAGAGATTTTGACGTGAAAGTGTCACAATTTTCTCGGGGTATTGCAATATTTTCTGAAAATTTCAAATGTTTCCCCGGAATTTCCAAAATGTTGAAAAAAACCTCGAAACATGTCAACATTATTTTTATGATTCTCAAAAGGAGCTTTAGAGATTTTGACATGAAAGTATCAAAACCTTATCGGAGATTTGGAAAACTTTGCGAGAATGTCAGAAGTTTCACCGGGATTTCCAAATGGTCGAAAAGAACTCGAAACATGTCAACATTGATTTTATGATTCTCAACTGGAGTTTTAGAGATTTTGGCGTGAAAGTATCGAAATCTTGTCGGCGATATGAAACTTTGCGAGAATGGCAAAAGTTTCCCCGGGATATCCAAAACGGTGGAAAAAAACTCTAAACATGTCAACAGTGATTTTATGATTGTCAACTGGAGTTTTAGAGATTCTGACGTGAAAGTGTCACAATTTTCTCGGGGTTTTGGAATATTTTCTGAAAATTTCAAATGTTTCCCCGGAATTTCAAAAATGTTGAAAAAAACCTCGAAGCATGTCAACATTGACTTTATGTTTCTCAAAAGGAGTTTCAGAGATTTTGACGAGAAAGTGTCAAAACCTTGTCGGCGGTTTGAAACTTTGCGAGAATGTCAAATGTTTCCCCGGGATTTACAAAATGTTGAAAAATACGTCGAAACATGTCAACATTGATTTTATGATTCTCAACTGGAGTTTTAGAGATTTTGACGTGAAAGTGTCAAAACCTTGTCGCGGATTTGGAAAACTTTGCGAGAATGTCAAAAGTTTCACCGGGATTACCAGAATGTTGAAAAAAACCTCGAAACATGTCAACATTGATTTTATGTTTCTCAAAAGGAGTTTTAGAGATTTTGACGTGAAAGTTTCAACGTCTTGTCGGGGATTTGGAAAACTTTGCCAGAATGTCAAAAGTTTCCCAGGGATTTCCAAAATGTTGAAAAATACCTCGAAACATATCAACATTGGTTTTATGTTTCTCAACTGGAGTTTTAGAGATTTTGATGTGAAAGTGTCAAAACCTTGTTGGGGATTTGGAAAACTTTGCGAGAATGTCAGAAGTTTCACCGGGATTTCCAAATGGTCGAAAAGAACTCGAAACATGTCAACATTGATTTTATGATTCTCAACTGGAGTTTTAGAGATTTTGGCGTGAAAGTATCAAAATCTTGTCGGCGATATGAAACTTTGCGAGAATGGCAAAAGTTTCCCCGGGATATCCAAAACGGTGGAAAAAACTCTAAACATGTCAACAGTGATTTTATGATTGTCAACTGGAGTTTTAGAGATTCTGACGTGAAAGTGTCACAATTTTCTCGGGGTTTTGGAATATTTACTAAAAATTTCAAATGTTTCCCGGGGTTTCCAAAATGTTGAAAAAAACCTCTAAACATGTCAACATTGATTTTATGTTTCTCAACTGGAGTTTAGAGATTTTGACGTGAAAGTGTTAAAATCTTGTCGGCGATTTGAAACTTTGCGAGAATGTCAAATGTTTCCCCGGGATTTCCAAAATGTTGAAAAATACGTCGACACATGTCAACATTGATTTTATGATTCTCAACTGGAGTTCCAGAGATTTTGACGTGAAAGTGTCAAAACCTTGTCGGGGATTTGGGAAACTTTGCGAGAATGTCAAAAGTTTCACCGGGATTACCAGAATGTTGAAAAATACCTCGAAATATGTCAACATTGATTTTATGATTCTCAAAAGGAGTTTTAGAGATTTTGACGTGAAAGTGTCACAATTTTCTCGGGGTTTTGGAATATTTTCTGAAAATTTCAAATGTTTCCCCGGGATTTCCAAAATGTTGAAAAAAACCTCGAAGCATGTCAACCTTGATTTTATGTTTCTCCAAAGAAGTTTTAGAGATTTTGACGTGAAAGTTTCAAAGTCTTGTCGGGGATTTGGAAAACTTTGCGAGAATGTCAAATGTTTCCCCGGGATTTATAAAATGTTGAAAAATACCTCGAAACATGTCAACATTGATTTTATGATTCTCAAAAGGAGTTTCAGAGATTTTGACGTGAAAGTGTCAAAATCTTGTCGGCGATTTGAAACTTTGCGAGAATGTCAAAAGTTTCCCAGGGATTTCCAAAATGTTGGAAAATATCTCGAAACATGTCAACATTGATTTTATGATTCTCAAAAGGAGTTTTAGAGATTTCGACGTGAAAGTATTAAAATCTTGTCGGCGATATGAAACTTTGCGAGAATGTCAAAAGTTTACCCGGGATATCCAAAACGGTGGGAAAAAGTCTAAACATGTCAACAGTGATTTTTTGATTCTCAACTGGAGTTTTAGAGATTTTGACGTGAAAGAGTCAAAACCTTTTCGGGGATTTGGAAAACTTTGAGAGATGTCAGAAGTTTCACCGGTATTTCCAAATGGTCGAAAAGAACTCGAAACATGTCAACATTGATTTTATGTTTCTCAAAAGGAGTTTTAGAGATTTTGACGTGAAAGTGTCACAATTTTCTCGGGGTTTTGGAATATTTTCTAAAAATTTCAAATGTTTCCCCGGGATTTCCAAAATGTTGAAAAAAAACTCGAAACATGTCAACATTGATTTTATATTTTTCAAAAGGAGTTTTAGAGATGTTGACGTGAAAGTTTCAAAGTCTTGTCGGGGATTTGGAAAACTTTGCGAGAATGTCAAATGTTTCCCCGGGATTTATAAAATGTTGAAAAATACCTCGAAACATGTCAACATTGATTTTATGATTCTCAAAAGGAGTTTTAGAGATTTTGACGTGAAAGTGTCACAATTTTCTCGGGGTATTGCAATATTTTCTGAAAATTTCAAATGTTTCCCCGGAATTTCCAAAATGTTGAAAAAAACCTCGAAACATGTCAACATTATTTTTATGATTCTCAAAAGGAGCTTTAGAGATTTTGACATGAAAGTATCAAAACCTTATCGGAGATTTGGAAAACTTTGCGAGAATGTCAGAAGTTTCACCGGGATTTCCAAATGGTCGAAAAGAACTCGAAACATGTCAACATTGATTTTATGATTCTCAACTGGAGTTTTAGAGATTTTGGCGTGAAAGTATCGAAATCTTGTCGGCGATATGAAACTTTGCGAGAATGGCAAAAGTTTCCCCGGGATATCCAAAACGGTGGAAAAAAACTCTAAACATGTCAACAGTGATTTTATGATTGTCAACTGGAGTTTTAGAGATTCTGACGTGAAAGTGTCACAATTTTCTCGGGGTTTTGGAATATTTTCTGAAAATTTCAAATGTTTCCCCGGAATTTCAAAAATGTTGAAAAAAACCTCGAAGCATGTCAACATTGACTTTATGTTTCTCAAAAGGAGTTTCAGAGATTTTGACGAGAAAGTGTCAAAACCTTGTCGGCGGTTTGAAACTTTGCGAGAATGTCAAATGTTTCCCCGGGATTTACAAAATGTTGAAAAATACGTCGAAACATGTCAACATTGATTTTATGATTCTCAACTGGAGTTTTAGAGATTTTGACGTGAAAGTGTCAAAACCTTGTCGGGGATTTGGAAAACTTTGCGAGAATGTCAAAAGTTTCACCGGGATTACCAGAATGTTGAAAAAAACCTCGAAACATGTCAACATTGATTTTATGTTTCTCAAAAGGAGTTTTAGAGATTTTGACGTGAAAGTTTCAACGTCTTGTCGGGGATTTGGAAAACTTTGCCAGAATGTCAAAAGTTTCCCAGGGATTTCCAAAATGTTGAAAAATACCTCGAAACATATCAACATTGGTTTTATGTTTCTCAACTGGAGTTTTAGAGATTTTGACGTGAAAGTGTCAAAACCTTGTTGGGGATTTGGAAAACTTTGCGAGAATGTCAGAAGTTTCACCGGGATTTCCAAATGGTCGAAAAGAACTCGAAACATGTCAACATTGATTTTATGATTCTCAACTGGAGTTTTAGAGATTTTGGCGTGAAAGTATCAAAATCTTGTCGGCGATATGAAACTTTGCGAGAATGGCAAAAGTTTCCCCGGGATATCCAAAACGGTGGAAAAAACTCTAAACATGTCAACAGTGATTTTATGATTGTCAACTGGAGTTTTAGAGATTCTGACGTGAAAGTGTCACAATTTTCTCGGGGTTTTGGAATATTTACTAAAAATTTCAAATGTTTCCCGGGGTTTCCAAAATGTTGAAAAAAACCTCTAAACATGTCAACATTGATTTTATGTTTCTCAACTGGAGTTTTAGAGATTTTGACGTGAAAGTGTTAAAATCTTGTCGGCGATTTGAAACTTTGCGAGAATGTCAAATGTTTCCCCGGGATTTCCAAAATGTTGAAAAATACCTCGAAACATGTCAACATTGGTTTTATGTTTCTCAACTGGAGTTTTAGAGATTTTGACGTCAAAGTGTTAAAATCTTGTCGGCGATTTGAAACTTTGCGAGAATGTCAAATGTTTCCCCGGGATTTCCAAAATGTTGAAAAATACGTCGACACATGTCAACATTGATTTTATGATTCTCAACTGGAGTTCCAGAGATTTTGACGTGAAAGTGTCAAAACCTTGTCGGGGATTTGGGAAACTTTGCGAGAATGTCAAAAGTTTCACCGGGATTACCAGAATGTTGAAAAATACCTCGAAATATGTCAACATTGATTTTATGATTCTCAAAAGGAGTTTTAGAGATTTTGACGTGAAAGTGTCACAATTTTCTCGGGGTTTTGGAATATTTTCTGAAAATTTCAAATGTTTCCCCGGGATTTCCAAAATGTTGAAAAAAACCTCGAAGCATGTCAACCTTGATTTTATGTTTCTCAAAAGAAGTTTTAGAGATTTTGACGTGAAAGTTTCAAAGTCTTGTCGGGAATTTGGAAAACTTTGCGAGAATGTCAAATGTTTCCCCGGGATTTATAAAATGTTGAAAAATACCTCGAAACATGTCAACATTGATTTTTTGATTCTCAAAAGGAGTTTCAGAGATTTTGACGTGAATGTGTCAAAATCTTGTCGGCGTTTTGAAACTTTGCGAGAATGTCAAAAGTTTCGTCGGGATATCCAAAATGGTAAAAAAACCTCTAAATATTTCAACAGTGATTTTATGATTCTCAACTGGAGTTTTAGAGATTCTGACGTGAAAGTGTCACAATTTTCTCGGGGTTTTGGAATATTTACTAAAAATTTCAAATGTTTCCCGGGGTTTCCAAAATGTTGAAAAAAACCTCTAAACATGTCAACATTGATTTTATGTTTCTCAACTGGAGTTTTAGAGATTTTGACGTGAAAGAGTCAAATCCTTTTCGGGGACTTGGAAAACTTTGAGAGATGTCAGAAGTTTCACCGGTATTTCCAAATGGTCGAAAAGAACTCGAAACATGTCAACAGTGATTTTATGATTCTCAACTGGAGTTTTAGAGATTCTGACGTGAAAGTGTCACAATTTTCTCGGGGTTTTGGAATATTTACTAAAAATTTCAAATGTTTCCCCGGGATTTCCAAAATGTTGAAAAAAACCTCGAAACATGTCAACATTGATTTTATATTTTTCAAAAGGAGTTTTAGAGATGTTGACGTGAAAGTTTCAAAGTCTTGTTGGGGATTTGGAAAACTTTGCGAGAATGTCAAATGTTTCCCCGGGATTTATAAAATGTTGAAAAATACCTCGAAACATGTCAACATTGATTTTGTGATTCTCAAAAGGAGTTTTAGAGATTTTGACGTGAAAGTGTTACAATTTTCTCGGGGTATTGCAATATTTTCTGAAAATTTCAAATGTTTCCCCGGAATTTCCAAAATGTTGAAAAAAACCTCGAAACATGTCAACATTATTTTTATGTTTCTCAAAAGGAGTTTTAGAGATTTTGACGTGAAAGTGTCACAATTTTCTCGGGGTTTTGGAATATTTTCTAAAAATTTCAAGTGTTTCCCCGGGATTACCAAAATTTTGAAAAATACCTCGAAACATGTCAACATTGATTTTATGTTTCTCAAAAGGAGTTTTAGAGATTTTGACGTGAAAGTGTGAAAACCTTGTTGGGGATTTGGAAAACTTTGCGAGAATGTCAAAAGTTTCCCAGTGATTTCCAAATGGTCGAAAAGAACTCGAAACATGTCAACATTGATTTTATGATTCTCAACTGGAGTTTTAGAGATTTTGGTGTGAAAGTATCAAAATCTTTTCGGCGATATGAAACTTTGCGAGAATGGCAAAAGTTTCCCCGGGATATCCAAAACGGTGGAAAAAACTCTAAACATGTCAACAGTGATTTTATGATTGTCAACTGGAGTTTTAGAGATTCTGACGTGAAAGTGTCACAATTTTCTCGGGGTTTTGGAATATTTTCTAAAAATTTCAAATGTTTCCCCGGGATTTCAAAAATGTTGAAAAAAACCTCGAAGCATGTCAACATTGACTTTATGTTTCTCAAAAGGAGTTTCAGAGATTTTGACGTGAAAGTGTCAAAACCTTGTCGGCAATTTGAAACTTTGCGAGAATGTCAAAAGTTTCGTCGGGATATCCAAAATGGTAAAAAAAACTCTAAACATGTCAACAGTGATTTTATGATTCTCAACTGGAGTTTTAGAGATTCTGACGTCAAAGTGTTAAAATCTTGTCGGCGATTTGAAACTTTGCGAGAATGTCAAATGTTTCCCCGGGATTTCCAAAATGTTGAAAAATACGTCGACACATGTCAACATTGATTTTATGATTCTCAACTGGAGTTCCAGAGATTTTGACGTGAAAGTGTCAAAACCTTGTCGGGGATTTGGGAAACTTTGCGAGAATGTCAAAAGTTTAACCGGGATTACCAGACTGTTGAAAAAAACCTCGAAACATCTCAACATTGATTTTATGTTTCTCAAAAGGAGTTTTAGAGATTTTGACGTGAAAGTTTCAAAGTCTTGTCGGGGATTTGGAAAACTTTGCGAGAATGTCAAAAGTTTCCCAGGGATTTCCAAAATGTTGAAAAATACCTCGAAACATGTCAACATTGATTTTATGATTCTCAACTGGAGTTTCAGAGATTTTGACGTGAAAGTGTCAAAACCTTGTCGGCGATTTGAAACTTTGCGAGAATGTCAAATGTTTCCCCGGGATTTCCAAAATGTTGAAAAATACCTCGAAACATGTCAACATTGGTTTTATGTTTCTCAACTGGAGTTTTAAAGATTTTGACGTGAAAGTGTCAAAACCTTTTTGGGGATTTGGAAAACTTTGCGAGAATGTCAGAAGTTTCACCGGGATTTCCAAATGGTCGAAAAGAACTCGAAACATGTTACATTGATTTTATGATTCTCAACTGGAGTTTTAGAGATTTTGGCGTGAAAGTATCAAAATCTTGTCGGCGATATGAAACTTTGCGAGAATGGCAAAAGTTTCCCCGGGATATCCAAAACGGTGGAAAAAACTCTAAACATGTCAACAGTGATTTTATGATTGTCAACTGGAGTTTTAGAGATTCTGACGTGAAAGTGTCACAATTTTCTCGGGGTTTTGGAATATTTTCTGAAAATTTCAAATGTTTCCCCGGGATTTCCAAAATGTTGAAAAATACCTCGAAACATGTCAACATTGGTTTTATGTTTCTCAACTGGAGTTTTAGAGATTTTGACGTGAAAGTGTTAAAATCTTGTCGGCGATTTGAAACTTTGCGAGAATGTCAAATGTTTCCCCGGGATTTCCAAAATGTTGAAAAATACGTCGACACATGTCAACATTGATTTTATGATTCTCAACTGGAGTTCCAGAGATTTTGACGTGAAAGTGTCAAAACCTTGTCGGGGATTTGGAAAACTTTGCGAGAATGTCAAAAGTTTAACCGGGATTACCAGAATGTTGAAAAAAACCTCGAAACATGTCAACATTGATTTTATGTTTCTCAAAAGGAGTTTCAGAGATTTTGACGTGAAAGTTTCAAAGTCTTGTCGGGGATTTGGAAAACTTTGCCAGAATGTCAAAAGTTTCCCAGGGATTTCCAAAATGTTGAAAAATACCTCGAAACATGTCAACATTGATTTTATGATTCTCAACTGGAGTTTCAGAGATTTTGACGTGAAAGTGTCAAAACCTTGTCGGCGATTTGAAACTTTGCGAGAATGTCAAATGTTTCCCCGGGATTTCCAAAATGTTGAAAAATACCTCGAAACATGTCAACATTGGTTTTATGTTTCTCAACTGGAGTTTTAGAGATTTTGACGTGAAAGTGTCAAAACCTTTTTGGGGATTTGGAAAACTTTGCGAGAATGTCAGAAGTTTCACCGGGATTTCCAAATGGTCGAAAAGAACTCGAAACAAGTTACATTGATTTTATGATTGTCAGCTGGAGTTTTAGAGATTTTGGCGTGAAAGTATCAAAATCTTGTCGGCGATATGAAACTTTGCGAGAATGGCAAAAGTTTCCCCGGAATTTCAAAAATGTTGAAAAAAACCTCGAAGCATGTCAACATTGACTTTATGTTTCTCAAAAGGAGTTTCAGAGATTTTGACGTGAAAGTGTCAAAACCTTGTCGGCGTTTTGAAACTTTGCGAGAATGTCAAAAGTTTCGTCGGGATATCCAAAATGGTAAAAAAAACTCTAAACATGTCAACAGTGATTTTATGATTCTCAACTGGAGTTTTAGAGATTCTGACGTGAAAGTGTTAAAATTTTGTCGGCGATTTGAAACTTTGCGAGAATGTCAAATGTTTCCCCGGGATTTCCAAAATGTTGAAAAATACCTCGAAACATGTCAACATTGGTTTTATGTTTCTCAACTGGAGTTTTAGAGATTTTGACGTGAAAGTGTTAAAATCTTGTCGGCGATTTGAAACTTTGCGAGAATGTCATATGTTTCCCCGGGATTTCCAAAATGTTGAAAAATACGTCGACACATGTCAACATTGATTTTATGATTCTCAACTGGAGTTCCAGAGATTTTGACGTGAAAGTGTCAAAACCTTACCGGAGATTTGGAAAACTTTGCGAGAATGTCAGAAGTTTCACCGGGATTTCCAAATGGTCGAAAAGAACTCGAAACATGTCAACATTGACTTTATGTTTCTCAAAAGGAGTTTCAGAGATTTTCACGTGAAAGTGTCAAAACCTTGTCGGCGATTTGAAACTTTGCGAGAATTTCAAAAGTTTCGTCGGGATATCCAAAATGGTAAAAAAAACTCTAAACATGTCAACAGTGATTTTATGATTCTCAACTGGAGTTTTAGAGATTCTGACGTGAAAGTGTCACAATTTTCTCGGAGTTTTGGAATATTTTCTGAAAATTTCAAATGTTTCCCCGGAATTTCAAAAATGTTGAAAAAAACCTCGAAGCATGTCAACATTGATTTTATGTTTCTCAAAAGGAGTTTCAGAGATTTTCACGTGAAAGTTTCAAAGTCTTGTCGGGAATTTGGAAAACTTTGCCAGAATGTCAAAAGTTTCCCAGGGATTTCCAAAATGTTGAAAAATACCTCGAAACATGTCAACATTGATTTTATGATTCTCAACTGGAGTTTCAGAGATTTTGACGTGAAAGTGTCAAAATCTTGTCGGCGATTTGAAACTTTGCGAGAATGTCAAATGTTTCCCCGGGATTTCCAAAATGTTGAAAAATACCTCGAAACATGTCAACATTGGTTTTATGTTTCTCAACTGGAGTTTTAGAGATTTTGACGTGAATGTGTCAAAACCTTGTTGGGGATTTGGAAAACTTTGCGAGAATGTCAGAAGTTTCACTGGGATTTCCAAATGGTCGAAAAGAACTCGAAACATGTCAACATTGATTTTATGATTCTCAACTGGAGTTTTAGAGATTTTGGCGTGAAAGTATCAAAATCTTGTCGGCGATATGAAACTTTGCGAGAATGGCAAAAGTTTCCCCGGGATATCCAAAACGGTGGAAAAAACTCTAAACATGTCAACAGTGATTTTATGATTGTCAACTGGAGTTTTAGAGATCTCTGACGTGAAAGTGTCACAATTTTCTCGGGGTATTGGAATATTTTCTGAAAATTTCAAATGTTTCCCCGGAATTTCAAAAATGTTGAAAAAAACCTCGAAGCATGTCAACATTGACTTTATGTTTCTCAACTGGAGTTTCAGAGATTTTGACGTGAAAGTGTCAAAACCTGTCGGCGATTTGAAACTTTGCGAGAATGTCAAAAGTTTCCTCGGGATATCCAAAACGGTAAAAAAAACTCTAAACATGTCAACAGTGATTTTATGATTCTCAACTGGAGTTTTATAGATTCTGACGTGAAAGTGTCACAATTTTCTCGGGGTTTTGGAATATTTACTAAAAATTTCAAATGTTTCCCGGGGTTTCCAAAATGTTGAAAAAAACCTCTAAACATGTCAACATTGATTTTATGTTTCTCAACTGGAGTTTTAGAGATTTTGACGTGAAAGTGTTAAAATTTTGTCGGCGATTTGAAACGTTGCGAGAATGTCAAATGTTTCCCCGGGATTTCCAAAATGTTGAAAAATACCTCGAAACATGTCAACATTGGTTTTATGTTACTCAACTGGAGTTTTAGAGATTTTGACGTGAAAGAGTCAAAACCTTTTCGGGGATTTGGAAAACTTTGAGAGATGTCAGAAGTTTCACCGGTATTTCCAAATGGTAGAAAAGAACTCGAAACATGTCAACATTGATTTTATGATACTCAATTGGAGTTTTAGAGATTCTGACGTGAAAGTGTCACAATTTTCTCGGGGTTTTGGAATATTTTCTAAAAATTTCAAATGTTTCCCTGGGATTTCCAAAATGTTGAAAAAAACCTCGAAACATGTCAACATTGATTTTATATTTTTCAAAAGGAGTTTTAGAGATGTTGACGTGAAAGTTTCAAAGTCTTGTGGGGGATTTGGAAAACTTTGCGAGAATGTCAAATGTTTCCCCGAGATTTATAAAATGTTGAAAAATACCTCGAAACATGTCAACATTGATTTTATGATTCTCAAAAGGAGTTTTAGAGATTTTGACGTGAAAGTGTCACAATTTTCTCGGGGTATTGCAATATTTTCTGAAAATTTCAAATGTTTCCCCGGAATTTCCAAAATGTTGAAAAATACCTCGAAACATGTCAACATTATTTTTATGATTCTCAAAAGGAGCTTTAGAGATTTTGACATGAAAGTATCAAAACCTTATCGGAGATTTGGAAAACTTTGCGAGAATGTCAGAAGTTTCACCGGGATTTCCAAATGGTCGAAAAGAACTCGAAACATGTCAACATAGATTTTATGATTCTCAACTGGAGTTTTAGAGATTTTAGCGTGAAAGTATCAAAATCTTGTCGGCGATATGAAACTTTGCGAGAATGGCAAAAGTTTCCCCGGGACATCCAAAACGGTGGAAAATCTCTAAACATGTCAACATTGATTTTATGATTGTCAACTGGAGTTTTAGAGATTCTGACGTGAAAGTGTCACAATTTTCTCGGGGTTTTGTAATATTTTCTGAAAATTTCAAATGTTTCCCCGGAATTTCAAAAATGTTGAATAAAACCTCGAAGCATGTCAACATTGACTTTATGTTTCTCAAAAGGAGTTTCAGAGATTTTGACGTGAAAGTGTCAAAACCTTGTCGGCGTTTTGAAACTTTGCGAGAATGTCAAAAGTTTCCTCGGGATATCCAAAATGGTAAAAAAAACTCTAAACATTTCAACAGTGATTTTATGATTCTCAACAGGAGTTTTAGAGATTCTGACGTGAAAGTGTCACAATTTTCTCGGGGTTTTGGAATATTTTCTAAAAATTTCAAATGTTTCCCCGGAATTTCAAAAATGTTGAAAAAAACCTCGAAGCATGTCAACATTGATTTTATGTTTCTCAAAAGGAGTTTCAGAGATTTTGACGTGAAAGTGTCAAAACCTTGTCTGGGATTTGGGAAACTTTTCGAGAATGTCAAAAGTTTCACGGGGATTACCAGAATGTTGAAAAATACCTCGAAATATGTCAACATTGATTTTATGATTCTCAAAAGGAGTTTTAGAGATTTTGACGTGAAAGTGTCACAATTTTCTCGGGGTTTTGGAATATTTTCTGAAAATTTCAAATGTTTCCCCGGAATTTCAAAAATGTTGAAAAAAACCTCGAAGCATGTCAACATTGACTTTATGTTTCTCAAAAGGAGTTTCAGAGATTTCGACGTGAAATTGTCAAAACCTTGTCGGCGTTTTGAAACTTTGCGAGAATGTCAAAAGTTTCGTCGGGATATCCAAAATGGTAAAAAAACCTCTAAACATGTCAACAGTGATTTTATGATTCTCAACTGGAGTTTTAGAGATTCTGACGTGAAAGTGTTAAAATTTTGTCGGCGATTTGAAACTTTGCGAGAATGTCAAATGTTTCCCCGGGATTTCCAAAATGTTGAAAAATACCTCGAAACATGTCAACATTGGTTTTATGTTTCTCAACTGGAGTTTTAGAGATTTTGACGTGAAAGTGTTAAAATCTTGTCGGCGATTTGAAACTTTGCGAGAATGTCAAATGTTTCCCCGGGATTTCCAAAATGTTGAAAAATACGTCGACACATGTCAACATTGATTTTATGATTCTCAACTGGAGTTCCAGAGATTTTGACGTGAAAGTGTCAAAACCTTGTCGGGGATTTGGGAAACTTTGCGAGAATGTCAAAAGTTTCACCGGGATTACCAGAATGTTGAAAAATACCTCGAAATATGTCAACATTGATTTTATGATTCTCAAAAGGAGTTTTAGAGATTTTGACGTGAAAGTGTCACAATTTTCTCGGGGTTTTGGAATATTTTCTGAAAATTTCAAATGTTTCCCCGGAATTTCAAAAATGATGAAAAAAACCTCGAAGCATGTCAACATTGACTTTATGTTTCTCAAAAGGAGTTTCAGAGATTTTGACGTGAAAGTGTCAAAACCTTGTCGGCGATTTGAAACTTTGCGAGAATGTCAAAAGTTTCCCCGGGATATCCAAAATGGTAAAAAAAACTCTAAACATGTCAACAGTGATTTTATGATTCTCAACTGGAGTTTCAGAGATTCTGACGTGAAAGTGTCACAATTTTCTCGGGGTTTTGGAATATTTTCTGAAAATTTCAAATGTTTCCCCGGAATTTCAAAAATGTTGAAAAAAACCTCGAAGCATGTCAACATTGATTTTATGTTTCTCAAAAGGCGTTTCAGAGATTTTGACGTGAAAGTGTCAAAACCTTGTCGGCGATTTGAAACTTTGCGAGAATGTCAAAAGTTTCGTCGGGATATCCAAAGTGGTAAAAAAGAACTCGAAACATGTCAACATTGATTTTATGATTCTCAACTGGAGTTTTAGAGATTTTGGCGTGAAAGTATCAAAATCTTGTCGGCGATATGAAACTTTGCGAGAATGTCAAAAGTTTCCCCGGGATATCCAAAACGGTGGGAAAAACTCTAAACATGTCAACAGTGATTTTATGATTGTCAACTGGAGTTTTAGAGATTCTGACGTGAAAGTGTCACAATTTTCTCGGGGTTTTGTAATATTTTCTGAAAATTTCAAATGTTTCCCCGGAATTTCAAAAATGTTGAAAAAAACCTCGAAGCATGTCAACATTGATTTTATGTTTCTCAAAAGGAGTTTCAGAGATTTTGACGTGAAAGTTTCAAAGTCTTGTCGGGGATTTGGAAAACTTTTCCAGAATGTCAAAAGTTTCCCAGGGATTTCCAAAATGTTGAAAAATACCTCGAAACATGTCAACATTGATTTTATGATTCTCAACTGGAGTTTCAGAGATTTTGACGTGAAAGTGTCAAAATCTTGTCGGCGATTTGAAACTTTGCGAGAATGTCAAATGTTTCCCCGGGATTTCCAAAATGTTGAAAAATACCTCGAAACATGTCAACATTGGTTTTATGTTTCTCAACTGGAGTTTTAGAGATTTTGACGTGAAAGTGTCAAAACCTTGTTGGGGATTTGGAAAACTTTGCGAGAATGTCAGAAGTTTCACCGGGATTTCCAAATGGTCGAAAAGAACTCGAAACATGTCAACATTGATTTTATGATTCTCAACTGGAGTTTTAGAGATTTTGGCGTGAAAGTATCAAAATCTTGTCGGCGATATGAAACTTTGCGAGAATGGCAAAAGTTTCCCCGGGATATCCAAAACGGTGGAAAAAACTCTAAACATGTCAACATTGATTTTATAATTCCCAACTGGAGTTTTAGAGATTCTGACGTGAAAGTGTCACAATTTTCTCGGGGTTTTGGAATATTTTCTGAAAATTTCAAATGTTTCCCCGGGATTTCCAAAATGTTGAAAAATATCTCGAAACATGTCAACATTGATTTTAAGAATCTGCACTGGCGTTTCAGACATTTTGACGTGAAATTTTAAACATGTTGACGTGGTGTTGGAAAATTCTAGAGGGAATTTTAAAAGCTTCAACAGGATTTCAACAATTTTTAGAGGGATTTGAAAAGTTTCAATGGGAATGTGAAGAATTGGGATGAAAATTGGAAAATTATGAAGGGACTTCGAAAGAAATTTCAGCAGTGATTTTACGAATTTCAACTGGAATTTTAGAAATTTTGACGTGAAATAGTAATCATGTTGTCGAGGATTTTGAAAATTTAATGAGAATTTAAAATTTTCAACAGAATTTCAAAAATTTTGAAAGAAACTTTACAAATTTCAACATTAATTTTCAGAATGTCAACTGGAGTTTTAGAAAGTGTGACGTTAAATTGTAAAAATTTTGACAAGTATTTGGGAAATTTAAAGAGAATTTAAAAAGTTTTAACAGGATTTCAAAAATTTTGAAGGAAAAGATTTGGACGGGGATTTGGAAAATTTTGGTGAGAATGTTAAAAGTTTCGTCATGATTTCAAAAATTTTGAGAGGAATCCGAAAAATTTACACATTAAATTTAAGAATCTCAAATTCCTGTCAAAAATTTTTAAATCCCGTTGAAACTTTTAAAATCTTACAAAATCTTTCAATGCCTTTCAAAAATGTTCAAATTCCCATTGATATTTTAAATTCTCTTCAAGAATTTTAAAATCCTTTTGAAATTTTAAAATTCTTCTTGAAATATTTCAAATAACTTCAAAATTTTTACAATTTCACGTCAAAATTTCTAAAATTTTTTGTGAGATTCTTAAAATTAAAGTTGAATTTTTTAAAGTTCTCTTCAAAATTTTTCAATTCCCATAATAATTTTAAAAATTCCCATCAAAATCTTTCAAATTACTGTCAAAATTTTTCAAATCCTGTTGAAACTTTTAAAATTCTGACTAAAACTTTTCAACTGAAAAAAAATTTTCAAATTCCCATTGCAATTTTCCAATTCTCTTCAAAAATTTTCAAATCCTGTTGAAATTTTCAAATTCCTATTGAAATTTTTCAAATTCCTTTCAAAATTTTTACAATTTCACGTCAAAATTTCTAAAATTACACTTGAGATCCTTAAAGTTAATGTTGAAATCTTTCAGATTCCATTCAAAATATTAAAATTCCTGTCCAAATTCTTCAAATTCCCATTGAAATTCCTTTCAAAATTTTTGAAATCCTGGTGAAACTTTTACAATAGTCACTGAAATTTTTCAATTCCCGTCAAAAAAGTTCAAATTCCAATTAAAATTTTTAAACCCTCATCAAAAATTTTAAAATCCTGTTAACATTTTTCGACTTCTTATTGAAATTTCCGTAATGCCCGTGAAAATTTCTACAATTTCACTACAAATTTTTTAAAATTGCTGTTGAAAATCTTAAAGTCGATGTTGAAAATTTTACAGTTCTCTTCAAAAGTTTTCAATTCCCATGAAAATTGTTCGAATTCTCATTGAAATTTTTCAAATTCCTGTCAAAATTTTTCAAATCCTTTGAAACTTTTAAAATTCTGACTAAAACTTTTCATTTCCCGTGAAAAACTGTCAAAGTCCTATTGAAATTTTTAAGATTCCCATCAAAACTGTTACAATTTGACTTCAAAATTTTTAGAATTACCGTTGAAATTCTTAAAATCTATGTTGAAATTTTTCAAATTCCCTTCAAAATTTTTCAATTTCCGTCCAAATTGTTCAAATTCCCATTAAAATTTTTAAATTCTCATCAAAAATTTTAAAATCCTGTTGAAATTTTCAAATTCCTATTGAAATGTTTCAAATTCCCATCAAAATTTTAACAATTTCACATCAAAATTTATAAAATTCCAGTTGAGATTCTTAAAAATAATGCTGAAATTTTTCAAATTATCTTCAAATTTTTTTCAATTCCCATCCAAATAATTCAAATTCCCATTGAAATTTTTTAAATTCCTCTCAAAATTTTGGAAATCCTTCTGAAACATTTAAAATTCTCTCTAAAATTTTTCAATTCCCATTAAAATTGTTCAAATTTCCATTGAAATTTTTCAACTTCCTGTCAAAATTTTTGAAATCCATTTGAAACTTTTAAGATTATCTCTAAAATGTTTCAATACCCATCAAAATTGTTCAAATTCCCACTGAAATTTTTCAATTCCCATCAAAAACTTTCAATTTCCCATTGAAATTTTTAAGTTCTCATCAAAAATTTTAAAATCCTTTTGAAATTTTTAAAATCCCATCAAATTTTTTCAAATTCCGTCAATGTTCTTACCATTTCACGTCAAAATTTCTAGACTTCAACTTGAGATTCTTAAAAGTAATGTTGAAATTTTTCAAATTCCCTTCAAAATTTCTCAATTCACGTCCAAATTGTTCAAATTCCCATTGAAATTTTTAAAATGTCATCAAAAAGTTTGAAATCCTGTTGAAATTTTTCAAATTATCATAGAAATTTTTCAAACTCCTGTCAAAATTTTTCAAATCCCTGTCAAAATTTTTCAAATCCTGTTGAAACTTTTAAAATCCTCACTAAAATTATCCAAATCCCCAACAAAATTTTTACAATTTCACATCAAAATTTCTAATATTACAGTTGAAATTCTTAAAATCTATGTTGAAATTTTTAAGTTGCTCTTCAAAATTTTTCAATTCGAGCAAAATTGTTCAAATTCCCATTGAAATTTTTCAAATTCCTGTCAAAATTTTTCAAATCCTGTTGAAACTCTTAAAATTCTTACTAAAATTTTTTAATTCCTGTCTGAAATATTCATATTCCCATTGAAACTTTTAAAATCTCATCAAAAATTTTAAAATCCTGTTGAAATATTAAAATTCTTAACAAAATTTCCTTAATCCCCGCCAAAATTTTTACAATTTCACGTTCAAATTTCTAAAATTACAGTTGAGATTCTTAAAATTAATGTTGAAATTTTAAAAATTTCCTTCAAAATTTTGAAATCCTGGTGAAACGTTCAAAATTCTCACTAAAATTTTCCATATCCCCGTCCAAATTTTTACAATTTCAAGTCAAAATTTCTAAAATTCCAGTTGAGATTCTTAAAATTAATGTTGAAATTTATAAAGTTCCCATCAAAATTTTTAAAATCCCCATCAAAATCTTTCAAATTCCTGTCAAAATTTTTCAAATCCTGTTGAAACTTTAAAAATTCTCACTAAAATTTTTCAATTCCCGTCAAAAATTTTTCAAATTCCCATTGAAATTTTTAAATTCTCATTAAAAAGTTTAAAATCCTTTTGAAATTTTTAAAACCCCATCAATATTTTTCTAATTCCCGTCAAAATTGTAACAATTTCACCTCAAAATTTCTAAAATTCCAGTTGAGATTTTTAAAATTAATGACGAAATTTTTCAAATTCCTGTCAAAATTTTTCAATTCCCGTCCAAATTGTTCAAATTCCCCTTGAAATTCCTTTAAAAATTTTTGAAATCCTGTAGAAACTTTTACAATACTCACTAAAATTTTTAAATTCCCGTCAAAAAAGTTCAAATTTACATTGACATTTTTAAACTCTCATCAAAAAATTTAAACTCCTGTTAAAATTTTTGAAATTCTTATTGGAATTTCCTTAATCTCTGAAAAAATTTTTACAATTTCACGCCAAAACATCTTAAAATTTAGTTGAAATTTGTAAAATTAATGTTGAAATATTTATACTTCCCTTCAAAATATTTCAATTCCCTTCCAAATTGTTCAAATTCCCATTGAAATTTTTAAACTGTCATCAAAAGTTTTAAAATCCTGTTGAAATTTTTCAAATTCCCGTAGAAATTTTTCAAATTTTTGTAAAAATTTTTCAAATCCTGTTGAAACATTTAAAAAACTCGCTAAAATTATCCAAGTCCCGTAGAAATTTTTACAATTAAACGTCAAAATTTCTAAAATTCCTGTTGAGATTCTTTAAATTAATGTTGAAAAAATTTGAATTCCTGTCAAAATTATTGAAATCCTGGAGAAAATGTAAAATGTAAAATGTAAAATTCTCATTATAATTTTCCAAATCGTCGTCCAAATTTTTACAATTTCACGTCAAAATTTCTAAAATTGCATTTGAAATTCTTAAAATGAATGTTCAAATTTTTAAAGTTCCCATCAAAATATTTAAAATCCCCATCCTGTTGAAACTTTAAAATTCTCACTAAAATTTTTCAATTCCCGTCAAAAATTTTTAAATTCCCATTAAAATTTTTAAATTCTCATCAAAAATTGTAAAATCTTGTTGAAACATTCAAATTCCTATTGAAATGTTTCAAATTAATGTCAAAATTTTTACAATTTCACATCAAAATTTCTAAAATTCCAGTTGAGATTCTTAAAATTAATGTTGAAATTTTTTGAATTCCTGTCAAAATTTTTGAAACCCTGGTGAAACTTTTAAAATTCTCACTAAAATTTCCAAATCCCCATAAAAAGTTCGCATCAACATTTCGTAAAGTCCAGTTGAGATTCTTAAATTAATTTTGAAATTTATAAAGTTCCCATTAAAATTTTTGAAATTATGCTGAAAATTTTAAATTCTCATTAACTTTTCCAAATCCCCATAAAAATTTTAACAATTTCACATGAAAATTTCTAAAATTCCTGTTGAAATTCTTTACAGTAAAGTCCCTGAAAAATTTTCCAATTTTCGTCCCAATTCTTCACATTCCCATTGAAACTTTTCAAATCCCTCTCAACATTGTTGAAATTCGCTTGAAGCTTTTAAAATTCTCTCTAGAATTTTCCAAATCCACCTCAACATGTTTACAATTTCACGTCAAAATTGCTAAAATTCCAGTTGAAATTTTTTCAAAGTCCCTGAAAAACTTTCCAATTTCTGTCCCAATTCTTCCCATTCCCATTGAAACTTTTCAAATCCCTCTCAACATTGTTGAAATCCTCTTGAAAGATTAAAACTTCTCTCTAGAATTTTCCAAATCCACCTCAACATGTTTACAATTTCACGTCAAAATTGCTAAAATTCCAGTTGAAATTTTTTCAAAGTCCCTGAAAAATTTTCCAATTTTTGTCCCAATTCTTCCCATTCCCATAGAAACTTTTCAAATCCCTCTCAAAATGGTTGAAATTCTGTTGAAGCTTTAAAATTCTCTCAAGAATGTCCCAAATCCACCTCAACATGTTTACAATTTCACATCAAAATTGCTAAAATTCCAGTTGAAATTTTTTCAAAGTCCCTGAAAAACTTTCCAATTTCCGTCCCAATACTTCACATTCCCATTGAAACTTTTCAAATACCCCTCAACATTGTTGAAATCCTGTTGAAGCTTTAAAATTCTCTCTAGAATTCTCCAAATCCACCTCAACATGTTTACAATTTCACGTCAAAATTGCTAAAATTCGAGTTGAAATTTTTTCAAAGTCCCTTAAAAATTTTCCAATTTTCGTCCCAATTCTTCCCATTCCCATTGAAACTTTTCGAATCCCTCTCAAAATGGTTGAAACCTAGATGAACCTTTATAATTCCCTCTAGAATTTTCCAAATCCACCTCAACATGTTTACAATTTCACGTCAAAATTGCTAAAATTCCAGTTGAAATTTTTTCAAAGTCCCTTCAAAATTTTCCAATTTTCGTCCCAATTCTTCACATTCCCATTGAAACTTTTCAAATCCCTCTCAACATTGTTGAAACCTAGATGAAGCTTTTAAAATTCTCTCTAGAATTTTCCAAATCTACCTCAACATGTTTACAATTTCACGTCAAAATTGCTAAAATACCATTTGAAATTTTTTCAAAGTCCCTTCAAAATTTTCCAATTTTCTTCCCTATTCTTCCCATTCCCATTGAAACTTTTCAAATCCCTCTCAACATTGTTGAAATCCTCTTGAAAGTTTGAAACTTCTCTCTAGAATTTTCCAAATCCACCTCAACATGTTTACAATGTCACGTCAAAATTGCTAAAATTCCAGTTGACATTTTTTCAAAGTTCCTGAAAAATTTCCCAATTTTCGTCCCAATTCTTCCCATTCCAATGAAACTTTTCAAATCCCTCTCAAAATGGTTGAAACCCTGATGAAGCTTTTAAAATTCTCCCTAGAATGTTCCAAATCCACCTCAACATGTTTACAATTTCACATCAAAATTGCTAAAATTCCAGTTGAAATTTTTTCAAAGTCCCTTCAAAATTCTCCAATTTTCGTCCCAATTCTTCCCATTCCCATTGAAACTTTTCAAATCCCTCTCAACATTGTTGAAATCCTGTTGAAAGTTTGAAACTTCCCTCTAGAATTTTCAAAATCCACCTCAACATGTTTACAATTTCACCTCAAAATTGCTAAAATACCATTTGAAATTTTTTCAAAGTCCCTGAAAAATTTTGCAATTTTCGTCCCAATTCTTCACATTCCCATTGAAACTTTTCAAATCCCTCTCAAAATGGTTGAAACCCTGATGAAGCTTTTAAAATTCTCCCTAGAATTTTCCAAATCCACCTCAACATGTTTACAATTTCACATCAAAATTGCTAAAATTCCAGTTGAAATTTTTTCAAAGTCCCTTCAAAATTTTCCAATTTTCTTCCCAATTCTTCACATTCCCAGTGAAACTTTTCAAATCCCTCTCAACATTGTTGATATCCTGTTGAAGATTTTAAAATTCTCTCTAGAATGTTCCAAATCCACCTCAACATGTTTACAATTTCACGTCAAAATTGCTAAAATTCCAGTTGAAATTTTTTCAAAGTCCCTTCAAAATTCTCCAATTTTCGTCCCAATTCTTCCCATTCCCATTGAAACTTTTCAAACCCCTCTCAAAATGGTTGAAACTCTGTTGAAGATTTTCAAATTCTCTCTAGAATGTTCCAAATCCACCTCAACATGTTTACAATTTCACGTCAAACTTGCTAAAATTCCAGTTGAAATTTTTTCAAATCCCTTAAAAATTTTCCAATTTTCGTCCCAATTCTTCCCATTCCCATTGAAACTTTTCAAATCCCTCTCAACATTGTTGAAACCTAGATGAAGCTTTTAAAATTCTCTCTAGAATTTTCCAAATCTACCTCAACATGTTTACAATTTCACGTCAAAATTGCTAAAATACTATTTGAAATTTTTTCAAAGTCCCTTCAAAATTTTCCAATTTTCTTCCCTATTCTGCCCATTCCCATTGAAACTTTTCAAATCCCTCTCAACATTATTGAAATCCTCTTGAAAGTTTGAAACTTCTCTCTAGAATTTTCCAAATCCACCTCAACATGTTTACAATTTCATGACAAAATTGCTAAAATTCCAGTTGACATTTTTTCAAAGTTCCTGAAAAATTTCCCAATTTTCGTCCCAATTCTTCCCATTCCAATGAAACTTTTCAAATCCCTCTCAAAATGGTTGAAACCCTGATGAAGCTTTTAAAATTCTCCCTAGAATGTTCCAAATCCACCTCAACATGTTTACAATTTCACATCAAAATTGCTAACATTCCAGTTGAAATTTTTTCAAAGTCCCTTAAAAATTTTGCAATTTTCATCCCAATTCTTCCCATTCCCATTGAAACTTTTCAAATCCCTCTCAACATTGTTGAAATCCTGTTGAAAGTTTGAAACTTCCCTCTAGAATTTTCCAAATCCACCTCAACATGTTTACAATTTCACGTCAAAATTGCTAAAATTCCAGTTGAAATTTTTTCAAAGTCCCTGAAAAACTTTCCAATTTCTGTCCCAATTCTTCACATTCCCATTGAAACTTTTCAAATCCCTCTCAAAATGGTTGAAACCCTGATGAAGCTTTTAAAATTCTCTCTAGAATTTTCCAAATCCACCTCAACATGTTTACAATTTCACGTCAAAATTGCTAAAATTCCAGTTGAAATTTTTTCAAAGTCCCTGAAAAACTTTCCAATTTCTGTCCCAATTCTTCCCATTCCCATTGAAACTTTTCAAATCCCTCTCAACATTGTTGAAATCCTGTTGAAAGTTTGAAACTTCCCTCTAGAATTTTCAAAATCCACCTCAACATGTTTACAATTTCACATCAAAATTGCTAAAATACGATTTGAAATTTTTTCAAAGTCCCTGAAAAATTTTGCAATTTTCGTCCCAATTCTTCACATTCCCATTGAAACTTTTCAAATCCCTCTCAAAATGGTTGAAACCCTGATGAAGCTTTTAAAATTCTCCCTAGAATTTTCCAAATCCACCTCAACATGTTTACAATTTCACATCAAAATTGCTAAAATTCCAGTTGAAATTTTTTCAAAGTCCCTGAAAAATTTTCCAATTTTCTTCCCAATTCTTCACATTCCCAGTGAAACTTTTCAAATCCCTCTCAACATTGTTGAAACCCTGATAAAGCTTTTAAAATTCTCTCTAGAATGTTCCAAATCCACCTCAACATGTTTACAATTTCACGTCAAAATTGCTAAAATTCCAGTTGAAATATTTTCAAAGTCCCTGAAAAATTCTCCAATTTTCATCCCAATTCTTCCCATTCCCATTGAAACTTTTCAAATCCCTCTCAACATTGTTGAAATTTTCTTGAAAGTTTGAAACTTCTCTCTAGAATTTTCCAAATCCACCTCAACATGTTTACAATTTCACGTCAAAATTGCTAAAATTCCAGTTGAAATATTTTCAAAGTCCCTGAAAAATTCTCCAATTTTCATCCCAATTCTTCCCATTCCCATAGAAACTTTTCAAATCCCTCTCAACATTGTTGAAATTTTCTTGAAAGTTTGAAACTTCTCTCTAGAATTTTCCAAATCCACCTCAACATGTTTACAATTTCACGTCAAAATTGCTAAAATTCCAGTTGAAATTTTTTCAAAGTCCCTGAAAAATTCTCCAATTTTCGTCCCAATTCTTCCCATTCCCATTGAAACTTTTCAAATCCCTCTCAAAATGGTTGAAACTCTGTTGAAGATTTTCAAATTCTCTCTAGAATGTTCCAAATCCACCTCAACATGTTTACAATTTCACGTCAAACTTGCTAAAATTCCAGTTGAAATTTTTTCAAATCCCTTAAAAATTTTCCAATTTTCGTCCCAATTCTTCCCATTCCCATTGAAACTTTTCAAATCCCTCTCAAAATGGTTTAAACCTAGATGAAGCTTTTAAAATTCTCCCTAGAATGTTCCAAATCCACCTCAACATGTTTACAATTTCACGTCAAAATTGCTAAAATTCCAGTTGAAATTTTTTCAAAGTCCCTTCAAAATTTTCCAATTTTCGTCCCAATTCTTCCCATTCCCATTGAAACTTTTCAAATCCCTCTCAACATGGTTGAAATCCTGTTGAAAGTTTGAAACTTCCCTCTAGAATTTTCCAAATCCACCTCAACATGTTTACAATTTCACGTCAAAATTGCTAAAATTCCATTTGAAATTTTTTCAAAGTCCCTGAAAAATTTTGCAATTTTCGTCCCAATTCTTCACATTCCCATTGAAACTTTTCAAATCCCTCTCAAAATGGTTGAAACCCTGATGAAGCTTTTAAAATTCTCCCTAGAATTTTCCAAATCCACCTCAACATGTTTACAATTTCACATCAAAATTGCTAAAATTCCAGTTGAAATTTTTTCAAAGTCCCTTCAAAATTTTCCAATTTTCTTCCCAATTCTTCACATTCCCAGTGAAACTTTTCAAATCCCTCTCAACATTGTTGAAACCCTGATGAAGCTTTTAAAATTCTCTCTAGAATGTTCCAAATCCACCTCAACATGTTTACAATTTCACGTCAAAATTGCTAAAATTCCAGTTGAAATTTTTTCAAAGTCCCTGAAAAATTTTGCAATTTTCATCCCAATTCTTCCCATTCCCATTGAAACTTTTCAAATCCCTCTCAACATTGTTGAAATTTTCTTGAAAGTTTGAAACTTCTCTCTAGAATTTTCCAAATCCACCTCAACATGTTTACAATTTCACGTCAAAATTGCTAAAATTCCAGTTGAAATTTTTTCAAAGTCCCTGAAAAATTCTCCAATTTTCGTCCCAATTCTTCCCATTCCCATTGAAACTTTTCAAATCCCTCTCAAAATGGTTGAAACTCTGTTGAAGCTTTTAAAATTCTCTCTAGAATGTTCCAAATCCACCTCAACATGTTTACAATTTCACGTCAAAATTGCTAAAATTCCAGTTGAAATTTTTTCAAATCCCTTAAAAATTTTCCAATTTTCGTCCCAATTCTTCCCATTCCCATTGAAACTTTTCAAATCCCTCTCAAAATGGTTGAAACCCTGATGAAGCTTTTAAAATTCTACCTAGAATGTTCCAAATCCACCTCAACATGTTTACAATTTCACGTCAAAATTGCTAAAATTCCAGTTGAAATTTTTTCAAAGTCCCTGAAAAATTTTCCAATTTTCTTCCCAATTCTTCACATTCCCATTGAAACTTTTCAAATCCCTCTCAACATGGTTGAAATCCTCTTGAAAGTTTGAAACTTCTCTCTAGAATTTTCCAAATCCACCTCAACATGTTTACAATTTCATGTCAAAATTGCTAAAATTCCAGTTGAAATTTTTTCAAAGTCCCTGAAAAACTTACCAATTTCCGTCCCAATACTTCACATTCCCATTGAAACTTCTCAAATACCCCTCAACATTGTTGAAATCCCGTTGAAGCTTTAAAATTCTCTCTAAAATTTTCCAAATCCACCTCAATATGTTCACAATTTCACGTCAAAATTGCTAAAATTCCAGTTGAAATTTTTTCAAAGTCCCTGAAAAACTTTCCAATTTCTGTCCCAATTCTTCCCATTCCCATTGAAACTTTTCAAATCCCTCTCAACATTGTTGAAATCCTGTTGAAAGTTTGAAACTTCCCTCTAGAATTTTCAAAATCCACCTCAACATGTTTACAATTTCACGTCAAAATTGCTAAAATTCCAGTTGAAATTTTTTTCAAAGTCCCTGAAAAATTTTCCAATTTTCGTCCCAATTCTTCACATTCCCATTGAAACTTTTCAAAGCCCTCTCAACATTGTTGAAACCTAGATGAAGCTTTTAAAATTCTCTCTAGAATTTTCCAAATCTACCTCAACATGTTTACAATTTCACCTCAAAATTGCTAAAATACCATTTGAAATTTTTTCAAAGTCCCTGAAAAATTTTGCAATTTTCGTCCCAATTCTTCACATTCCCATTGAAACTTTTCAAATCCCTCTCAAAATGGTTGAAACCCTGATGAAGCTTTTAAAATTCTCTCTAGAATGTTCCAAATCCACCTCAACATGTTTACAATTTCACGTCAAACTTGCTAAAATTCCAGTTGAAATTTTTTCAAAGTCCCTGAAAAACTTTCCAATTTCTGTCCCAATTCTTCCCATTCCCATTGAAACTTTTCAAATCCCTCTCAACATTGTTGAAATCCTGTTGAAAGTTTGAAACTTCCCTCTAGAATTTTCCAAATCCACCTCAACATGTTTACAATTTCACATCAAAATTGCTAAAATTCCAGTTGAAATTTTTTCAAACTCCCTGAAAAACTTACAAATTTTCGTCCCAATTCTTCATATTCCCATTGAAACTTTTCAAATCCCTCTCAAAATGGTTGAAACCTAGATGAAGCTTTTAAAATTCTCTCTATAATTTTCAAAATCTACCTCAACATGTTTACAATTTCACGTCAAAATTGCTAAAATTCCAGTTGAAATTTTTTCAAAGTCCCTGAAAAATTCTCCAATTTTCGTCCCAATTCTTCCCATTCCCATTGAAATTTTTCAAATCCCTCTCAACATTGTTGAAATCCTGTTGAAAGTTTTAAAATTCTCTCTAGAATGTTCCAAATCCACCTCAACATGTTTACAATTTCACGTCAAAATTGCTAAAATTCCAGTTGAAATTTTTTCAAATCCCTGAAAAATTTTCCAATTTTCGTCCCAATTCTTCCCATTCCCATTGAAACTTTTCAAATCCCTCACAAAATGGTTGAAACCTAGATGAAGCTTTTAAAATTCTCTCTAGAATTTTCCAAATCCACCTCAACATGTTTACAATTTCACGTCAAAATTGCTAAAATACCAGTTGAAATTTTTTCAAATCCCTTAAAAATTCTCCAATTTTCGTCCCAATTCTTCCCATTCCCATTGAAACTTTTCAAATCCCTCTCAAAATGGTTGAAACTCTGTTGAAGCTTTTCAAATTCTCTCTAGAATGTTCCAAATCCACCTCAACATGTTTACAATTTCACGTCAAAATTGCTAAAATTCCAGTTGAAATTTTTTCAAATCCCTTAAAAATTTTCCAATTTTCGTCCCAATTCTTCCCATTCCCATTGAAACTTTTCAAATCCCTCTCAAAATGGTTGAAACCCTGATGAAGCTTTTAAAATTCTCTCTAGAATGTTCCAAATCCACCTCAACATGTTTACAATTTCACGTCAAAATTGCTAAAATTCCAGTTGAAATTTTTTCAAAGTCCCTGAAAAATTTTCCAATTTTCTTCCCAATTCTTCACATTCCCATTGAAACTTTTCAAATCCCTCTCAACATTGTTGAAATCCTGTTGAATGTTTGAAACTTCCCTCTAGAATTTTCCAAATCCACCTCAACATGTTTACAATTTCACGTCAAAATTGCTAAAATTCCAGTTGAAATTTTTTTAAGGTCCCTGAAAAACTTTCCAATTTTCGTCCCAATTCTTCCCATTCCCATTGAAACTTTTCAAATCCGTCTCAACATTGTTGAAACCCTGATGAAGCTTTTAAAATTCTCTCTCGAATTTTCCAAATCCACCTCAACATGTTTACAATTTCACGTCAAAATTGCTAAAATTCCAGTTGAAATTTTTTCCAAGTCCCTGAAAAACTTTCCAATTTCCGTCCCAATACTTCACATTCCCATTGAAACTTTTCAAATACCCCTCAACATTGTTGAAATCCCGTTGAAGCTTTAAAATTCTCTCAAGAATTTTCCAAATCCATGTCCACATGTTTACAATTTCACGTCAAACTTGCTAAAATTCCAGTTGAAATTTTTTCAAAGTCCCTTAAAATTTTCCAATTTCCGTCCCAATACTTCACATTCCCATTGAAACTTTTCAAATCCCTCTCAACATTGTTGAAATCCTGATGAAGATTTTAAAATTCTCTCTAGAATGTTCCAAATCCACCTCAACCTGTTTACAATTTCAGGTCAAAATTGCTAAAATTCCAGTTGAAATTTTTTCCAAGTCCTTTCAAAATTTTCCAATTTTCATCACAAATCTTCCCATTCCCATTGAAACTTTTCAAATCCCTCTCCACATTGTTTAAATACTGTTGAAGCTTTAAAATTCTGTCAAGAATGTTCCAAATCCACCTCAACATGTTTACAATTTCACGTCAAAATTGCTAAAATTCCAGTTGAAATTTTTTCCAAGTCCCTTCAAAATTTTCCAATTTTCGTCCCAATTCTTCCCATTCCCATTGAAACTTTTCAAATCCCTCTCAACATTGTTGAAATCCTGTTGAATGTTTGAAACTTCCCTCTGGAATTTTCGAAATCCACCTCAACATGTTTACAATTTCACGTCAAACTTGCTAAAATTCCAGTTGAAATTTTTTCAAAGTCCCTGAAAAATTCTCCAATTTTCGTCCCAATTCTTCCCATTCCCATTGAAACTTTTCAAATCCCTCTCAACATTGTTGAAATCCTGTTGAATGTTTGATATTTCCCTCTAGAATTTTCCAAATCCACCTCAACATGTTTACAATTTCACGTCAAAATTGCTAAAATTCCAGTTGAAATTTTTTCAAAGTCCCTGAAAAATTCTCCAATTTTCGTCCCAATTCTTCCCATTCCCATTGAAACTTTTCAAATTCCTCTCAACATTGTTGGAATCCTGTTGAAAGTTTGAAACTTCTCTCCAGAATTTTCCAAATCCACCTCAACATGTTTACAATTTCACGTCAAAATTGCTAAAATTCCAGTTGAAATTTTTTCAAAGTCCCTTCAGAATTTTCCAATTTTCGTCCCAATTCTTCCCATTCCCAATGAAACATTTCAAATCCCTCTCAACGTTGTTGATATCCTGTTGAAGCTTTTAAAATTCTCTCTAGAATTTTCCAAATCCATGTCCACATGTTTACAGTTTCACGTCAAAATTGCCTCTATCCGAGAGGGCAGGAGGTCCATCTCCTTTTGGGGGTTACCTCTCTGGGACCTTTCCGACTTGCACGTCAGGGTGTTACTCCACCAGTCGATCTCCCTTTCACACTCCCTGATGGTCCTCAGCGTCTCAACCTCCTCCTTAAGTTTGACGACCATGTCGAGCAGGTCTTGCACCCGCTCACACCTCACACAGGTGGAGTGCTGGCCTCCCTCCCCCAGCAGCAGGCTCTGGCACTCCCTGCAGCCGAGACCTGAACAGCCACCGCTCGGGACAGAGCCTCAGTCTGCGTAGCCACAGTCTGTTAGAGACAAGCTCTCCTCCTGGAGACGCCCATGGTCGTCAGCAGTCTGGGGCGCTGGTAATAAGCTAGAGGGGCTGACAAGCAACAAGTGCTCTCTGCACCCTGCTGCACAAGCTACCACACCTGCTGCTGCAGCACAGTGTGGGTGGGACTCACCTGCTACACAAGCTGGTTGCTCCTCCCTGCACCTGGTGACGAGTCGCTGCCCTCCCAAAGGCTTTTTCAAGGCAAGGGGAGGGGGTGTGGTCGCAGTCACCGTGGGAACGCCCCCGCCACGTCAGCCGCTCTGTCGCAATGGCTGCCGGGGCTTTGGCGATCGGGACCCGCCGGGAATCACGCTGTCCCTGTACGTTTCCCTCTGAGCTTCCTGATCTCGGCTGAACCTCGTGGTCGGCTGAACCCCGCCGGCTCCGGCTCTCGCTGGGCTGGCTCCGATCAGCTGACTGAATGCTAGTATCGAGTTTCAGCCGCTTTTAAACCTCCCGCGTCACCGTGGGAACGCCCCCCGCCACGTCAGCCGCTCTGTCGCAATGGCTGCCGGGGCTTTGGCGATCGGGACCCGCCGGGAATCACGCTGTCCCTGTACGTTTCCCTCTGAGCTTCCTAATCTCGGCTGAACCTCGTGGTCGGTTGAACCCTGCCGGCTCCGGCTCTCGCTGGGCTGGCTCCGATCAGTTCCCTTCAAAATTTGGGAAATCCCGGTGAAACTTTTGAAATTCTCAGGAAATTTTCCAAATCCCCGACAAAATGGTGACAATTTCACGTCAAAATCTCTAAAACTCCAGTGGAGATTCTTAAAATCAATGTTGACATGTTTGGAGTTCCCTTCAAAATGTTGGAAATCCCGGGGAAACTTTGGAAATTCTCAGGAAATTTTCCAAATCCCCGACAAAATTTTGAAACTTTCACATCAAAATCTCTAAAATTCCACTTGAAATTTTTTCAAAGTCCCTTCAAAATTTTCCAATTTTCGTCCCAATTCTTCCCATTCCCATTGAAACTTTTCAAATCCCTCTCAACATTGTTGAAATTCTGTTGAAGCTTTTAAAATTCTCTCTAGAATTTTCAAAATCCATGTCCACATGTTTACAATTTCACGTCAAAATTGCTAAAATCCCAGTTGAAATTTTTTCAAAGTCCCTTCAAAATTTTCCAGTTTTCTCCCCAATTCTTCACATACCCATTGAAATTTTTCAAATCCCCCTCAACATTGTTGAAACCTAGATGAAGCTTTTAAAATTCTCTCTAGAATATTCCAAATCCACCTCAACATGTTTACAATTTCACGTCAAAATTGCTAAAATTCCAGCTGAAATTTTTTCAAAGTCCCTGAAAAATTTTCCAATTTCCGTCCCAATACTTCACATTCCCATTGAAATTTTTCAAATCCCCCTCAACATTGTTGAAACCTAGATGAAGCTTTTAAAATTCTCTCTAGAATATTCCAAATCCACCTCAACATGTTTACAATTTCACGTCAAAATTGCTAAAATTCCAGTTGAAATTTTTTCAAAGTCCCTGAAAAATTTTCCAATTTTCGTCGCAATTCTTCCCATTCCCATTGAAACTTTTCAAATCCCTCTCAAAATGGTTGAAACCCTGATGAAGCTTTTAAAATTCTCTCTAGAATTTTCCAAATCCACCACAACATGTTTACAATTTCACGTCAAAATTGCTAAAATTCCAGTGGAAATTTTTTCAAAGTCCCTTCAAAATTTTCCAATTTTTGTCCCAATTCTTCCCATTCCCAGTGAAACTTTTCAAATCCCTCTCAACATTGTTGAAATCCTGTTGAATGTTTGAAACTTCCCTCTACAATTTTCCAAATCCACCTCAACATGTTTACAATTTCACGTCAAAATTGCTAAAATTCCAGTTGAAATTTTTTCAAAGTCCCTGAAAAATTTTCCAATTTCCGTCCCAATACTTCACATTCCCATTGAAACTTTTCAAATCCCTCTCAACATTGTTGAAATCCTGTTGAAGCTTTAAAATTCTCTCAAGAATTTTCCAAATCCACCGCAACATGTTTACAATTTCACGTCAAAATTGCTAAAATTCCAATTGAAATTTTTTCAAAGTCCCTTCAAAATTTTTCAATTTTCGTCCCAATTCTTCCCATTCCCATTGAAACTTTTCAAATCCCTCTCAACATTGTTGAAATCCTGTTGAATGTTTGAAACTTCCCTCTAGAATTTTCCAAATCCACCTCAACATGTTTACAATTTCACGTGAAAATTGCTAAAATTCTGGTTGAAATTTTTTCAAAGTCCCTGAAAAATTCTCCAATTTTCGTCCCAATTCTTCCCATTCCCATTGAAACTTTTCAATTCCCTCTCAAAATGGTTGAAACTCTGTTGAAGCTTTTAAAATTCTCTCTCGAATTTTCCAAATCCACCTCAACATGTTTACAATTTCACGTGAAAATTGCTAAAATTCCAGTTGAAATTTTTTCAAAGTCCCTGAAAAATTCTCCAATTTTCGTCCCAATTCTTCCCGTTCCCATTGAAACTTTTCAAATCCCTCTCCACATTGTTGAAATTCTGTTGAAGCTTTTAAAATTCTCTCTCGAATTTTCCAAATCCACCTCAACATGTTTACAATTTCACGTGAAAATTGCTAAAATTCCAGTTGATATTTTTTCAAAGTCCCTGAAAAACTTTCCAATTTTCGTCCCAATTCTTCACATTCCCATTGAAACTTTTCAAATCCCCCTCAACATTGTTGAAATCCTGATGAAGATTTTAAAATTCTCTCTAGAATGTTCCAAATCCACCTCAACATGTTTACAATTTCACGTCAAAATTGCTAAAATTCCAGTTGAAATTTTTTCCAAGTCCCTTCAAAATTTTCCAATTTTCATCCCTATTCTGCCCATTCCCATTGAAACTTTTCAAATCCCTCTCAAAATGGTTGAAATTCTGTTGAAGCTTTAAAATTCTCTCAAGAATGTCCCAAATCCACCTCAACATGTTTACAATTTCACGTCAAAATTGCTAAAATTCCAGTTGAAATTTTTCAAAGTCCCTTAAAAATTTTCCAATTTTCTTCCCAATTCTTCCCATTCCCATTGAAACTTTTCAAATCCCTCTCAACATTGTTGAAATCCTGTTTAATGTTTGAAACTTCCCTCTAGAATTTTCCAAATCCACCTCAACATGTTTACAATTTCACGTGAAAATTGCTAAAATTCCGGTTGAAATTTTTTCAAAGTCCCTGAAAAATTCTCCAATTTTCGTCCCAATTCTTCCCATTCCCATTGAAACTTTTCAATTCCCTCTCAAAATGGTTGAAACTCTGTTGAAGCTTTTAAAATTCTCTCTCGAATTTTCCAAATCCACCTCAACATGTTTACAATTTCACGTGAAAATTGCTAAAATTCCAGTTGAAATTTTTTCAAAGTCCCTGAAAAATTCTCCAATTTTCGTCCCAATTCTTCCCATTCCCATTGAAACTTTTCAAATCCCTCTCAACATTGTTGAAATCCTGTTGAATGTTTGAAATTTCCCTCTATAATTTTCCAAATCCACCTCAACATGTTTACAATTTCACGTCAAAATTGCTAAAATTCCAGTTGAAATTTTTTCAAAGTCCCTGAAAAATTCTCCAATTTTCGTCCCAATTCTTCCCATTCCCATTGAAACTTTTCAAATCCCTCTCAACGTTGTTGATATCCTGTTGAAGCTTTTAAAATTCTCTCTAGAATTTTCCAAATCCGTGTCCACATGTTTAC